>NW_017731514.1:81642-112156 GCF_001890085.2 Hipposideros armiger | reverse complement strand
AGGGGCTGGGGAGAGCCTGAGAGGCGGCGACAGCCAGGAGGGTCCACCCAGCTTTAGAGTCAGGCAGGCGCTGCCCACCACCCCTCCCTCCTGGGCTCTCTGTGCCTCGGTTTCCTTCCACAGCAGGCTGATGTGGGGACTGAATGCGTCACGTAGGCACCTCGCCGGGGCAGAGACTGGCACGGAGGCAGGGATCGAGCAGTGGTGTCATTGACCCCCATTTGACCAGCGGAGCCTGAGGGCCCAGGGAGGGAATCACACACCATGGAAGCATCAGCCCAGGAGCTGCGCGGGACCCCACTCGGCCGCTTGCTAGCTGTGCGATCTCACAGGGAATGGCCTCAGTTTGCTCACCCATAAAATGGGACTCTGGGTGGGGTGCTGTGAAGACACAGAAGGCAGTAAGACCGGAGACTGGTTGAGGGGATGGTCACCAGCCAGCAGCCCCAGGAGGCCCCGGCTCTTGCCAGCTCCCCAGCCGCCCCCCTGCCCCAGAGGGACACGCCGAGTTCGTTACAGGACAGGCAGGCGCCGTGTTGGAGAACGCTCCTTTGCCTGTACGAGGCCTGCCCACGTCACCTTCCTTTTATTGGGGTTTAGGGTTGATAGTACAGGAGAGTGAGGAAGGCCAGCAGCCTTGGAGGGACATGGTTTCTGATCTCTGAACCCCAGCGCTGAGCAGATAAGGATGTCCCGTGGGAGCTTGCAGATCCATGCACAGGCACACCATCGTGCAGGAGCTAACCCTTGCTGAGCTTGACCATGAGCCGGGGTCCCTTCCCTGGACAGGCATCGGCCTCAGGGAGGAGCCAGACAGGGTCACAGAGTGATCCTCAGTCACAGGAGACTGTGAGGGCCCCAGTGAAGGCTGTGCCAGAGGAGGGGGGAGCAGGCTCTAGGCAGAGACTCTGGAAGCCCTGTGGGGGGCGCACAGATGCTGGCAGCACACCACCTGCTCAAGTCTCTGCTCTGCCACCTGCCTGCTGTGTGACCTTGGGCAAGTTACTGAGCATCTCTGTGCCTCAGTGTCCTCATGTCGAGAGCCTAGCACAGAGGGTGGGTGGGAATGGAGAGTGAAATGCTTGGAACAAGCTCCACGCTTCATGGACTGTTGAGGAGGGAAGACGGAGGGAGAGGGGGAAGGCGCGTGAGTGTCCAACCTCAGCCAGCTCCAGCTCCCCTCCCCCACCCAACCCCCACTGACAGTCTCACCGGAGTTCTTTCCCAAGTCAGCCGTCCTGCCCTGCCCACCTGCCTTGGTGACCGCTGCTTTGGGCACAGCACACTTTCCCACCTTCCCTCCCACCCAGCTCCCAGCGTGACTGGCCTCTTCTTGTGTGCACACCAGCTGGCCAGGCAGAGGACAGGGTGACGGACCCAGAGGCCCGCCACAGGGTCACGGCTGGCCGCCGTGTGAGCTGCGCCTGCCTTCTCCCTTCCCTCCCCTCCCCCATCACATGCAGGCCCAGGGATGCACAGAAGTGCCTGGCACACAGTAGGTGCTCACATGGCTTGTGCTCCCCAATTCACATTCCTCATCCTTTGCGCTGCTTCCCTGCCCCTTCCTGCCTGAGAGAGCTGTGACCCTAGCTCATGGTGGTCCTCATGAGTTGTGGGCTGGGCCCTGCAGTGGCCCATCAGCACCTGCCATGTGCCAGGAGCGCTCCCCGGGGCCCTGCCTGCCGCTCCGGCCTTGTCTCCCTTCTTCTCCCTCCTTTACCAGCTCCCACTGCACCGGCCGCCTCCCCGGCTCCCTCCCAGCTCTTGGCCTTTGCACGTGCTGGGCTCACTGCTGGCGTGCTGTCTCCCCAGGCCCACCCTCGCCTGGTCTGGATAAGGCCTGCTTACCTGTCAGATCTCAGCTGCCGTGGGGGCACCCTGACCCAGATCAGGTGAGGGCCCTCCGATAGGATGGAATGCCTTGAGTCACGGCCTGAGGGCATTTGATTGGCTTGATGGGGGTGGGATGAGTCAGTTCAACTCACAGCAGTGTTTGTAGTTCCTAGTCCAGAGACTGCCCTGCTTTACGCTCAGTGTGGAATGAATGAATGAATGAATGAATGAATGGTGCCTCCATCCCCTCCTTGGCCCCTCCCAACATCCCTTCAAGGTGGGTGTGTTGTGCCCATTAATGGATGGGAAACTGAGGCTCAGACTGTCCTCTGTTCACCCCCGTGAAGGGGGGCCCCCGGGCCAGGGCCCCCCAACATGGAGAGAAGCCAGAATAGAGGCCTGAGAGTCTGGAGAGAAGCCCAGGGCGCCTCTGACAGGCGCCCTGTGTGTCTGTCTTTCCTCCTCTTACTGACGTTTTAAGTGACCCATTCCTCATGTGGTGTTTTTGTGTTTCTCCAGTGGGAGAAAAATGCCGCTGGGATTTCCAGGGTTGTTTTATCTCCATGGTGCAGCCAAATAATTCAGGAGAACAGAGGCGGAGGGTTCCCGAGTTGCAGAAGGCCCGCGATGCTCTCAGCTGAGCCCTCCCTTAACTGGGGAGGAAGCAGGCTGCGTGTGGGCACCCCTCACCCTGTTGCCTGGTGGGGCCCCGAGGGGAGCAGAGCATCCACTGGGGCTTCGGCAGGACGGGGACTTGCGGCTGTCTCTTTCAGTTCTCTTCTCTCCCTGGGCCTCAGTTTACTCACCTATGAAATGGGGAGAATGGCCGTGCCTACCTCAGACATTCGAGAACGTCCCGTATGCGGAGGACTTGGTAGGGGCAGAACTGGCCCAGAGCGAGGGTTCAAGGAAGAGCATTGTGGAAACAAGCCGAGGTTAGAACTAGAACCCAGAGCCCAGCTGCTGTGCTGGGGGCAGGGGGGAGGGTGTCGCTGAGAAGGCCCTATTAGGGATAAAGTTGCTGGTAACCTGCACGCTGTCCCAATTATAACAGCCGTGTCGACACTCCACACTGCCGTCTGCAGAGCCTGCTTCTCTCTCCCGCATCGACCCGACAGAAGCCCCGCGGAGCAAAGGTTAGCATGCCTGCCTGACATGGGGACAGCGGGGGCCAGGCCTGCAGATCCAGGGCTCTGAGTCATCCCACTGGAGCCCTGGAGGTGGGGTTTCTTGGCTAAAGTGAGTGCTTCACCACCAGGCTGAGCCCGAGGTTGCCCCTGGCGGTGGCTGTAAAGCTGAGACCTTGTCTCCGTGGGAGTGTCACCAAGGCCTCCGCCTGGGTCTGAAAGTTTGCTCTTTGCAACAAAGTGGACCCGGCGTCCAGGCCATTGAGTGTTGATGGCGTTCCTGCTCTGTGGGCAGCAAACATTTATTCAGCACCTGCTGTGGACAGAGCATGGTGGGGGGATACAGAGGCACGGAGGCACCCCCCACCCCCACCCCGAGGAGCTTGTACCAGGAAGGGAAGCAGTTCACCAGCAGGTGAGTGGAGGGAAACCCGTGCTAACTAGAGGCAACAGGACCGCGCGAGCGGAATGGTGTTCAGTCTGCTCAGGGCCACACAGGAACCTCTCAGGGACCTAAACCATCACTTTGGGGAACTGCAGTGGGCAACTCCAGAGAGGAGCCATTTAGGGGACACTTGCTAGATGTGCTGGGTGCCCTGTTATCACTTCTGGGTCTTTCTTTCTTCAGCACCCCAGCAAGGTGGGGGCCTGGTTCCCAGTTTACAGATGAGGAAACTGAGGCTAGTGAAGTAACTTGCCCTGAGTGCCCACCTAGTAAGTGTCAGAGCTTGAATTTCAGGCCAGGGAACTGACTCCAAAGCCTGTGCTGTCACCCCCAGCATCCACTGTGGGCTCCTGTTTGGAGTCAGACAGATCTGAGTTCAAATCACAGCCCTGTCACCCTCCAGTTCTGGGCAAAGCACTTAGCCTCTCTGAGCTGCGGTTTATTACCTGAAAAAATGGAGTTGCAGTCATTCACCAGTCCAGCATGTGTTTACAAAGTGCCTACTATGTGCCCCTCCTGATGCTGCGTACAGGGATGAGCAAAAGCGCAGTGGTCTCAGTGGGGCTGGCTTCAAGGTGTGGGACCCATGCAGTCGCAGGGGGCCCCACCCTCAGAAGGGTCTGTGCTGGGGTTCGTGCACTGCTGTCGCTGTCTGGAAGTACTTAATGATTTTTGAATAAAGGGCACTGCGTTTTTCATTTTGCCCTGGACCCTGCAAATGATGTCGCCTGCCCTGGGTCCCAGCCCTTGTCCAGCTTTCAGTCTAGTGGAGGAGACAGACACTGCCCAGAGAGCCACTGCACCAAGCCTGCAGCTGTAAACCACCATCTGTATTCAGAGGAAAGGTGGATGTGGGGTGCACACACGGTGGGTCCCCTGACTGTGCAGGGGTCAGGGAGGGCCTCTGGGAGGACTCATGCTCCTGGAGATGTGTCTGAATCTGCCAGTTGAAGGGTAGGCACAGCCCAGGGGGTAGAGGGAGCAGGGGAATGGGCTGAAGGATAGACAGTGTGGCCTGAGGGGCCAGGCCGATTACGCAGGAGGCCCTCGGAGGGTTTTATCCAGGGGCTGATACGATGGCATTTGGAAAGCCAGCTCTCTGGCTTCCAGGTGGGGATGGGTGGGAGGGGACAGGCTCCAGCTTTCTGGTCTGCAAGGACAGGGGTGCAGGCCATCCAGATTGGGATGACACAGGACCTCAGAGGCCTGCATGAGGTAAAGGAGAGGATGTGGGTAAGGGGCTGACGCAGGCTGGGCACCAGCGGGGGCTCAGTTCGCGGTGGCCGGTGGCCATTGCTACTGGCCATGCAACCCAGAGCCCCAGCTGCAGGTGACCATGTCGCGTTCTGGCTGGTGCCTGTCCTCTGTGCCTATGCTCCAGCCACCTCCCTGCTGCCCACCGCTCCCTCCTGTGGGCACGTGTGGTCAGGAGGACATGCCCGGGTCTCGCTTCACGCAGGTGTTGCACATCCTGAAGTGTTTACTCCTGGACATCACGTTTCCGAGTGAGATTTCACAACCTCTAAGTGGTCGTCGTCCTGGAAACAAGTTCAGGCTCAGGGTTAGGTCTGCACTGCAAAGGAAAGGCCCTGGGAACTTGGGAACTTGCCAGAGATGAAACATCGCCCCTGCGTGTGCTCACACATGTGTGCACATGTGTGCTGCCTGGGGTGTGAACACGGGCATCAGTCCGCATACACAGGGCACAGGAGCAGAGCATCGGGTTTGAATCCTGGCTCTGCCCCTCACCCTCCACCTGCACCCTGGGAGGCGATGGTGCAGCCTGGGCTGCGGGGAGAAGTGAAGGAGCTCTGCTTGGCACACTCCCCAGCCCAGGGTGGGTGCTCAAGGGCCATGAGCCGCTGTGTCCCCAGGACCCATCTACTGGGCACCCGCCGCCCACAGGTGAGGCCCCAAAGGACCCTGCCCTTATTTAATTACTGATTCGTAGTACTCACACACTAGTACTAATGATAATAAGAAGAATGCCCAAGCAGGAGAGGGAAGGGTGTCTCAAGCATGGGGAACAGCATGTGCAAAGGCCCAGAGGAGAGAAGGATCCTAGGGGGCCCCACTGGAGGAGCAGAGAGAGGGTAAGAGGCGGCAGCAAAGGCCAGGACCACACGGAGCCTCAGGAGTGAGTATGGACTGGAACCTGGAGCTGCCAAGACTCCTGAGGAGGTAGACGGGTGGTCAGGTGGACACTTCAGAAAGCTGGCCCTGGGGCCACCTAGGACCTGGACTGGTGGGCGAGGCCGGGGCAGAGACAGCTAGCAGCGAGGAGCACTCACCATTGGCACTTTTGAGCACCCAGTGAGCACCAGTCCTATTCCAAATGCTTTGATGCATCACTTCATGCAATTGTCCCAGGATCCTGTGAAGTAGATACTACTTTTATCCTTCTTCTGGAACGAAGGACATTAAGGAGACTTGTCCTAGGTCACAGGGGGTGTGGTTACAAAAGGTCGAGCCAAGACTTGGCCCCACACAGTGTGGCCCAAACCCAGGGACCAACTTCCAGGCTGTGGCGCCCTTGACGTGGTCCGGGCGAAGGGGATGCACTTGGCCACGCCCATCGCCAGGGCGGGGCGTGCTGGGTTGAGAAGGGGCGGGGCAGATGGAGAGAGAGAGAGAGAGAGAGAGAGAGAGAGAGAGAGAGAGGACGTGGAATCTTCAGACATTCATTGGGCCAGGGGTCACCAGGCCTGCGGTGTCCATGGCACCCCTCTCCTGCACAGCACCGAGACCCTGCACCTCATCCTGCCCTCGCCCAGCCCTGCCCTCCCCTGCCCAGCCCCGCTGACCAAAACCAGGTCTGTTGTTTTTCCTGCTGAGGTTTCATTCGTCTTCCCCAGCTCTGCTCCTCTTCACATGCCCTCCTTCCTTTCCTCTCCAGCCTCGCCAAATTCGGTGTTTAAAAATAATCCTCAAATCTGGGAACAGCAGTCCCCAGCTGACCCGGGGGGTGGACCGCAGAGATTCGTGCCTGACTCGTGACTGTGGACACGGTCAGAGCTCAGGAGAGTCCCACTCATCCAGAATGTTCTTACAGTTCTTTGAATTTTATTGTTGGCTATGAGCTACCATTGTGGGCACTTTACCAATTTTCCAAGAAATAGAACCTGGATGATAAATCTAAGCTGTCTGTGGCTTTCTGGGGGGTCTCGGGGGGCCCTGGAAACTCCTACTGTGCCAGGAGGGAGAGTGAGTTTGGAGGCCGGGTTGGCCTCCTATCTGAGCCGCTAAGTGGCTGTGTGACATTGGGCAAATCACTTGACCTCTCTGAGCCTCAGTTTTCTCCTTTACAAGATGGTCTACCTTGCCAGGCTGATGGGAAATGACCTGAAATAACATGGAGAAAAGCTCCAGTACATGTGATAGGCGAAAGCCAGAGCCAGGGCAGCAGACCGAGGCTACAGCAGACCGAGGCTACAGCACCCACGAGCAAGGCCAGGTGGGGTGGGGCTGGGGGGGGGCGGTGCTGACCCTACGCCCGAAGCTGCTGGAACAGCTTCCCTCAGATGTCACCCGTGGGGCTCCCAGGTGGCTGTACCTGACAGCGTGACATGTTCTCCTCACCTGATCGCATAGTCCCTGATCCCAGGACCCTACGGAGGGGCTGAGGTGATGGCTTCGGCTTTGCGAGTGTCAGTGCTATTGATCGTGTGATTCCCAAGGCCAGCCCTGTTGTGGAAACCTAACAGATCACGGCCCCAGGCCCCCGAGTCCATGGGGTTTCCAGCCCAGCGGGGATGGGGCGCTGGCTTCAAAGCTTTGCTGCCTTTACGTTAGAAATGGAATTTTATGTAACTTTCAGGGGACCTGTGGTGGGTTTCCCTTCCACCATGTTGTCAGCCTTAAGATCTGGCACCAGAGCTTCCCTGGGGGCTGGGAGAGGGGGATAGGACAGCACTCCCCAACCCAGAGACTCCCCACCCCAACTTTGGATCAGCAGCCCAAGGGGTAGTTGCCAAGGAGACTGAGCAGACCACAAGGAGTGCACTGCTGGACAGGGGACAGAGGCAGCCACAGTGAGTCGTGGCAGGGTACGCCTGCGGGACCCAAAATGAACACCCACAAGTGAGGGTAACCCTCACAGCAGGCCCTGAGGCTTCTCTGGCTTCAGTCCCCCGAGATTGGCCTAAGGGCCCAGGGCTGGTGTCAGCTGGCTGGGATTCTCACCCAGTCTGTGGGACTCAGGAGCCCAAGCTTTGCGGCCATCGTCCCAGCTGACCAGGCCCTGGCCCAGGAGAGGAGGGCGTGGGGGCCAATCACACAAGGTAACGCTGGTGGGCAACCTTGCCCAGCACACCTGAGGGCAGGGGCTCCCTTCCTCTGTGTCCCTAGGATCCAGCCCAGGTCCTGTTCAACAGGGAGGGTCCGTGAGTGCATGCTGAGAGAATCGATGAATGCATCAATGAATTAACACATTTATGAAGGAAGAGATGGAATATGATAGGCCTCAGTTCTTCCAGTTGATGGAATCAAGGCCGGCTTCCTGGAGGAGCTGGCATTGGAGCAGCTTCTAAAGGGATGCAGGATTTAGACTCAGGAGTGACGGAAGGGCATCCCAGGCATGAGTGACAGCCCTTTCCCCCCTGGCCCCCAACATACAGAGTGGGAGCAGCAGCAGGGAAGGCTGGGCTCTTCCCTGGTTGACGTCTTTCTCCCCAGCATTCGTTCAACAAACCCGCCACCTCTCAGACTTGAGCCTCAGTTCCAAAAGTGGGGCAGCCCCACCCTACAGAGGCCAAAAGGGCCTGGAGTCTGGAGGCCCATCTCTGCCCTCAGTGGGCCTCTGCTCCCCCATCTATAGAATGGGGCCACAGGGGCAAGGGAGTCATCTCAGAGGACCTATCACGCCCCACCACCCCACAGTGCATTTTCCAGGGCTGATCCCTAGGTTCCCCAGCAGAAATCCTTTCCTAAGCACTTTCAAATGCTTTAATCTCCTTCGTCCTCCCTGGAGGGCCCTGAGGGAGGCCGGGAGGATACCCAGGCTCAGAGCAATTAAGCAGCTGACAGCCCGTGGGGCAGAGCTGGCTCCTGGGTGGGAGCAGAGCGGCCTGCTGGAGAGGTAGGAGGGGCCCCTTCCCCAGGGGCTGACGCCGTCACCATGAGTAATCGTGGAGTGGGGCATTTTGGCGTTATCCTTGGGTCATGCCACCCCCTTTTCTTGTTTTGGCTCAAACTTCAGAAGAACAGCCCCTGATACCCTTGGTGCCGCCACGCTGCCCGTCCTGCGGGTGATAAGACGGAGTTCCTGAGAGCAGGGCCAGGGTCGAATCCTGAGCTTGGCCTTGAGTGTGGCCCTGTCTCTTCGCTCTGAAGCCACCAGCGTCTGGTGGCTTCCTGCTGCCTGCCAATAAGCAGAATTCAGAGCTGCCTGGCTGTTGTTCCTGTGCTCTCCTCGGCCAGGCTGAGAAGTCTTGAGGGCCAGGTCAGCATGTTGGCCAGGCCGGAGCGGCTACCCCAGGACAGTCTGGGCTGTCCTTAGGGACCCCCTGCTGTGGGCTGCGCATGGCCCGGCCCGCTCCTCTTTCAGAACCGTGCTCTCTGGCAGCAAAGCTCTGCTGTGTGTGCGCCTCTCGGGCCATCCCCTGGAGTGTGTGTGTGTGGGAGGGGTTGAGGCAGGGAAGAGCCTCACCACGTGGGGGACAGGGCAGGGTGGCCCTGATACCAGAACCAGGATGGAGGGGACAGGGGAACCACAGAAACCTGCTCTGCAGATGGGGGGCAGCCCAGCCAGGAGGGCCCACCAGAGTCTCCACCCAGGCAGGTGCTGGCTCTCCAGGTACCCCCCACCCTCACATCAGACCCTGCTCCCAGGTGAGCTGGGCATCCCCCACCCCTCAGTGTAGATCCCAGCAGCCCCCTGTAAGGGTATGTGGTAGCGTCCTGGGGCTGCCGGAGCAGAGAACCACAGACGGGGCGCTTACACAACAGAAATCTGTGCTCTCACAGCCTGGAGATCAGAATCCGAGATCAAGGTGTCTGCAGGGCTGGCTCCTCCTTAACTAATTACATGTTCAGCAACCCTAATTCTAAATAAGGTTACTTATTTAGAACCTGTGTTCCTGGGGGTTAGGTCTTCAGCAAATGAATTTGGGGGGAATAATTCGCACACATAACAGGGTGCCATGAGGGAAGAGGGTGGTGTGCAGAACCTCATTTGTCCCAGAGCCTGGCACAGAGTAGGTGCTCAGCAAATTCATCCCATCGTGCATCTCTGCCCCTCCCCCACTGGCCTCCCTGCACTCCTGCCTCAGGGCCTTTGCACTGGCTTCTCCTGAGCTATGGCACTCCTCCTCCTCCGAAAAGCCACACCACTGGCTCCTGCCTCACCCAAATCTGCCCAGCCGTCACCTACACAGGGAGGCCGCCCCCGACCACCCTGCCTAAAGCAGCTCCCACGTGACCCTCCGTGCCCCCCCCCCATATGCTTTGCTTTATTTCCCTCATAGTTCTTTTTCCTTATGGTAAAATACACATTATATAAAACTTACCATTTTAACTATTTTTAAGTCACAGTTCAGTGACATTAAGTACATTCACACTGTGCAACCATCACCACCATCTATCTCCAGAATTCTTTCCATTTTCCCAAACAGAAACCGTCCCCATGAAACACTGACCCCCCCCCATTTCCCGTCCCCCCCAGCCCCTGCTGACCACATTCTACTTTCTGTCCTGATGAATTTGTTCTAGGGACCTCAGATCAGTGGAATCACGCAGCATTTGTCCTTTTGTGACTGGTTTATTTCACTCAGCATAACGTTCTCAAGGTTCACCTATATCGTCGCAAGTGACAGGATTTCCTTCCTTTTTAAGGCTGAATCATATTCCGTGGTGTGTCTGGACCATACTTTGGTTCGCCCGTTCATCTGTGGATGGGCATCCGGGTGACTTCCACCTCTTGGCTCTGGTGAACGGTGCTGCTGTGAACATGGGTTGACAAGTATCTGAGTTCCTGCTTTCCATTCTTCTGGGTGTATCCCTAGGAGTCTCAGAGCGTTTTAAATATTCGTCTGTTTGTCTGTGTGCTGTCTGCCTTCCTCGCTAGAGTGCCCCTGGGGCAGGGGCAGTTAGTTCACTGCTGTTTCCCGAATGCCTGGAAGGCGCCTGGGCGATGCACACTTGTGGAGGAGTTCATGGAAGTCACTGTTAGTGACACAGCAGGGAGACGTGGGTCCTGCAAGCCCCTGGCGGTGCCGGAGGTCTCCTCAGATCCCCGCTCCCTGGCCAGCCAGCCCTTCTCATCCCCGTGTGCTCGCCCTGCCCACCGGCCTCACCCGCCCCACGGCCTTACCCGCCCCATGGTTATTTCTACCACCTGAGCCGCCCGCCCTCTTTTGATTAAGTCTCGTTTTTGCTGTGAAAAGAAAAGGAGGTGACAGTTGACTGGTGGGGGAAGGTCATTCATTCCAAAAAGGAAATTGGATGGTGCGTTTCCATCCTCCACAGCCCGGCCCCTGCTCCCAGCAAACTCGCTTCCCTGCCCACACCGCATCCCCTGCTGTGGGCAGCACAGCCAGTGACTGTCCCCGCCGCCAGGCAGCCCACACCCGGCCTTTCCCGGATCTCGTTAAACAGGCGGCTCTCGACGGATCGATGCAAGCCAAACGATGACCAGTTGTGGCCAGCAGTCCTTGAACGTGCTCACCCTCCTCTCGCTGCTGATTTCCGCAGGTAGAACCTCCATGGGTGCTGAGTGGGAAGGGGAGGTGTGGGGGGCAGGTAGCCCTTCCCCGGGTCAGTGCCAGCCCAGCCAGGGTTTTGGGTGTTCACAGGGGTTCCCCTGGTTCCCTGCCCCCTCGTGAGGAGCTATGGTTCGGTGCTGTGCAGTGAGACCTACTGTGTGCTGTACCCTACGCACCTGCCCCCAGAGCTCAGCTGAGAGATTCGGACATGGTGGGGTTAACGGTGGCTGCCAGCCAGCCCTGGGAAAGGACCTTACCGAGTTCCCTCCGCTACCCCTGCCAAAGTCAAAGTCAGGCGATGTCCTAGGCAACCCGTTGTATTGATGAGGAGACTGCAGCTTGGAGAGGGAGCTGACTAGCCTGAGACAACACAGCTAGTGAGGGGCTGGGATGTTAACCCCAGCAGCGTACCACGGGGGCCTCACCTCCCAACACCCACCAGCCTCCAGGGCCATCCCCATGACCCCAGCTGGGGCTGCAGATGGGCTCTTTCTCTCCTGTTTATGAAGATGGGCAGAAACCAAGTCCTCCAACCGCTCCAAACTAGACCTGGCAACCAAGAAGTCCACCCGAATCCCCACAGCAAGGGTGGCCCCGAGCAACCCGACGGCTCAGCCCTGGTCCCAGCAATGCACCTGCTCTCTGTCTGTCACTCTCTCTCTACCGCTCTCTCTCCCTGTCTCTCCTCTGTCTGTCTGTCTCTCCCTCTCTCTGTCTCTGTCTCTCAATCCCTGTTTCTCTTGGTGCCCCCTCAGGCCCTTGCTCATTTCTCGCCTCCAGCATGTCATTCCCCTAGGCCAGTGGGTTGGGTGCAGACCCACGCCCATGGGCTTCCCCTGCCGCGCTGCCCCCACACCGTGTTCAGCGCTTCTGATTCAGGTCTGCCGAGGGGCCCGAGAACCAGCGTTTCTGAACAGTGCCCAGAGGATGCGGACCTGGCAGGTCAGGGACCTCACTTTGAAACCGCTGCTCTGAGCCTCAGTTTTCTCCTCTGTATGATGGGAGTACATGAGGCTGACTGAGATGGTGCCTCCCCCGGGGGCATACTCAGGGACCTCTGCATCCCATAAAAGGGTCCTGTTTCCCACGGTCAAGGCTGAGAAGGGGACCTGGAACTTCCCTGACTCCTGAAATGCTGGGACCCTTCTCCTGGAGAGGTCATACCCATCCCGCCATCCCTGCAGGGGAGGGTGCTGGGCTTTGGGGCAGCGGCACAGGGTTTCATGAGGCCACCCAGGCCACCCACCAGCCAGCGTGGCCCCGCTGGGACTCCCCTCGGGCAGTTCGGGCGGCACGGTAGCTGTGTGGGCTGCATTCTAATCACCTCTCACCGAGACAGCTTTCAACTCACTGGAGGAGCTTGTGCAAAACCAGTGCCTTTGTGGTTGGAGAAATGTATTCAGCCAAGAGGCCCCTTTTCAGCGATACAAATTAGATACAGCGATCCCTTTTATGAAGATACTAATTAAGCCCGAGACAGCGCCTCCAGGTTTTTTTCCATTGTTATTTGTTCAGGCTTTCTCTCCTGTTTATCACCATCGGTGGGGCTGGTAAAGACCGTCCTGGGCTGGCATCAGCATTGATGGCTGAACAGGGGTCTCCCCCAAGGCCAGGGCAGTTGTCACTAGGAGGTGGGGGTGACCGGGACAGGCCCTTGGGGACCGCTGGGTCTAGGGCACTGCTTTAGGAGAAACCAAGGTACAAAGGGGATGCCTTTTCTCCACAAAGGGCACCTGGTTCTTGCACCCATGCTGCTCACCACCCAGGTCAGCCTGTGCTGTTCACAGCCCCTTCCCCCCAGTCCACACAGCAACAGAGGTTATTAAAGCCAGTGATGGAGACGTGGAGAGGGCTCCACATCCGGGCAGGCCTGGGAGGGAGTCCCACTCCACCACCACTTAGATCTCTGAGCCTCAATTTCTCCATCTGTAAAGTGGGATTGCAGACATGCCTGCTAGTGTAGCCAAGTGAATCAAATGAGACAGACAGAGCCTGTGAGATACATAGTAGGTGCACAGTTACGTAATGTTTCCTAGTTGAGTGCCTGCTGTGTGCAGAGCTCCAGGAGGCTTCAGACACACCTTGACCCTAAGGAGCCCCCAGTCTGGGGGGGACACAGTATAAGCAAGGCTGTGATCAAGGGAGGCCCGGAAGGTGATGGGAGACCAGAGAGGGCTTCCTGGCAGAGGTGAGGCTTGCACTGGACCCCCCCCCAAGCCCCCCTCCCCAGGGAGAGAAGAGGCAAGCGGGACCTTACAACACACCCACCAGACCCCGTCTCTGGCGCTTGTGGACTGGTGAGGGTGTTGGGCACCTGGGCTCGGTGAGGGGCTCTGCCGAGCCAGGTGACTCTGTTTTCCAGTCTTGTCCGCGCACTTCCGGGTCTGTGAGCCGTACACGGACCACAAAGGCCGCTACCACTTTGGCTTCCACTGCCCCCGGCTCTCTGACAACAAAACCTTCATCCTCTGCTGTCACCATAACAACACAGTTTTCAAATACTGCTGCAACGAGACCGAGTTCCAGGCGGTGATGCAGGCGAACCTCACGGCCGGCTCCGAGGGCTACATGCACAAGTAAGTGTCACCCTGGGGCCACAGCCCCGCTGCCAAGGCGGGGTGCTGGCCAGACACCCCAGCCCCCTGGGCAGCTGCTGGGCAACCACTGCAAGGATGGGTGGGCCCTGGAGCCTGGGAGAGTCTTCAGGCCACCAGATTTTCTGGCCTGTTCTGCCCTCTGAGCTTTAGCCTTCTCGTCTGAGAAATGGGCACAGGATGCCTACCTCTCAGGGCTGCTGCAAACGTTAAACAAGGTCAAGTATGCGGAACTTTGCAGGCAAAAAGGGCTTGGGCCTGGAACCTGTGGGACCCACGTTCCTTCCTTCATTATTTGTTCAACAAATATTGATTGACACTCTCGGCCAAGAGATTCATCCTAGATAGCACTTTCCTTCGGGTGATTAAAACACATGAGACCAGGGCCCTGAGGTGAGGGGCCCATGAGTGTAACAAAAGAGGCGTTTCCCAGCCGAAAAGCAGTGGGAATATGCTAAGGTCAAACAGCACGAATTTCTCTTATTTTGAGTGAAACTGAACATCTTTTCACATATTTGAGAGCTATTTGTATTTTTTTTTCTTCTGTAAGCTAACTGTTTATGTCCTTCGCCATTTTCCTGTTGAATTTTTTGGCCATTTTATTATTTATTTACATGAACTCTTTACATATGAAGGAAACATGATGCGTTACAAATATTTTCCCAGTGTGTCTTTGAATTTGTGACGCATTTTTCTCATGCTTAATTTTCAATTGATATATAATCAAATCGCATCGAATTTTGTTTTTCTTTTATGTCTTCTGGGGTTTGTAGCATACTGAAGAAAGGCTTTCCCTACTCTGAGATCATTAAAATTCCCTCTTTTTTTTTTTTACTTCTTTTATGTTTTAATTTTTTGTCTTCAAATCTTTGATCTGTCAGAAATTTATTTGGATGTAAATTTTGAGGTAAGAATTAAAAACAAAATTTTTTTCCACATGGATAGCCATCTGTCCCAACACTATCCACTGAATTGTCCATCTTTTCCCTGATATGAAATGCAAACTTATTATGTCCCATAATACACTAAATTTAACTATTAAAGTACTAAATACTGAGTATTAAGTATTAAATGGATTCATTGGTCTGCCTATCCATATGTTAGCATCTCACTACTACAGCTGTGGCTTTTAATATGTTTTAAAGTCTTCTTGGTCTATTCCCCCTGGTTCTTTTGTCATAGGAACTCTAGAATTAGCTTGTGTAGTGCCTCTGCCCCAAAAAAAAAAAAAAATTCAGTTAGTATTTTTTACTGAGATTGTGTTCATTTCATAAATTAATTCGAGGAGAATTAATTTATCCAAGAACACAGTATGTCTTTCCATTTGTTCAAATTTTCTCTCATAGTATTCTGGAGTTTTCTTTCTATACATATTATATATCTTTTGCATTTATCCCTACTTATTTCTTTTTATGTTGCTATTGGAAGGTCTGTAGCTACCTTACTGAAACTTCTTATCTTTGTAATGCTTTTTCAGTTGATTCTCTTAGATTTAATTACACCTTTTAATTTGTCATTTTAATTACACCTTGCAAACACTACCTCTTTCTCCCGCCTTCTAGTTTTTGTGCTTTACTTCTTTTTCTTGTCCAATCGTGTTGTCGAGTACCTCTAAAACAGCCTTTAAAATGGTCAGGTATTCTTATCGTCTTCCTAACTTTATTAGGGATGCTTCGTATATTTCCCCAATAAGCCTCAGGTTGATTTTTGGGGTGAATATATTTTTTTCATGATAAGGAAATATGCACTTGGAAGGCGTGTTTGTTGAGTGACTGTTGAAGGGACGAGTGGCACCCCTGGGAGGTGGTGAGGTGAAGGTCTCAGCCCCAGTCTCTCCGCCTGCTGTTGGGGCTTGAATGCTTTGCCACCATGCCGTGCCAACTTGGGGGAGGCTGCCTCTTTCCTTTGGTCAGGCCAGCGCCCCAGCCTTCCTTTCTCAAATGCACTGGTGACTATCTTCCCATCTGCTAAGGCCTTAGAATAATTCTGTATGTGAAGTCGTTTAGCAAACAAGGCCTGTCTGTCACAATGGCTGGAATGAGGCTGAATCTGACCCAAGTCTTTTATAAGACCAAAGGCTGATTCCCTGAGGGTGGAGGGTGGTGCCAGGACTGGGGTCAGGACCCCAAGTGTAGTTGCCGGCGGCAAGCCAGATGGAAGACAGAGGCTTGGCCAGACAGCCAGACGCTCCAAGGCTCTGGCAACTGGTGTCTGGGATCCTCGTTTCGAAGCCCCCAGATTTCTATAATCTGCACATTTGCACAGGATTTCACATGGAGCACTCCATCCTTTCAGCGCAGTGGGTCCTGGCTGCTGCTAGACCACAAAATAAAGGCCGTTCCTCGGGGAGTAACAGGAATACTGAAGATCAGAGGTTTAGCTCAGTTCTTATTCTTGAAGTTCAGACAGCATGACAGAGCTCTGGACTCAACTCTCTTCCTCCGAAGTCACCTGGCAGCCCATCCTTAGCCCACCTGACACCTGAGGAAGTGAGGCTTGGAGAGATTGAGTAACTTACCTGATCGAGGCAGCTGGCCGGTGGTGGAGCCGAGAGCCAGCCCAGGTCTGGAGGAGGCAGGTCTGAGTGGGAGAGGCTGAAAGCGGGGATCCTCCTCTGTGGAGGCTGCCTGAGCACCCCTGGCCCCACCCACTAGGCTCTGGTAGCACCTTGTCCCCAGCACCCCGGCTGTGACAACCAGCCATCTCCCGATGCTGCCAAATGTGGGTGCAGGATTGCCCCGCTCTGGAGGGAGAACTCCTCCCTTGTTCCCCACCGAGTGCCCCCCCCACCTCCACCTCCCTTCCCACAGACATGGATGGAGGCCCAGGGCGGAGTAGTGCCTGCCCAGCTGTGCAGTGAGCGCTGCTTGTCACCCAGGCCGTCCTGTCACAGTGCTCCTTGTGCCCCAGGAGGGAAGCGTGCGCTTGACCCCGTGCACCCGAAAGTTTTTAAGAAGGTGGGAGCCACATGACCCAGAGGAATGGGCATTTCCAGGCAGGGCCCCTGACAGCTGGAGTGTGGAGTGTGAGGGGAACCATGGGGAAAGGCAGCCGGGGCTGAATGGGGCGGGGGTGGGGGGCGCTTGGACTTGTTTCTAGGGGCGGCGAGGGGCTGGCCGTGAGGGCTTTAGGCTGGGTTTGTGCTCATGGATGGTGCACAGCACAAGGACCTAGGACACTGCAGAAGCCACGATGGTGACTGGGCAAGACTGGGGCCCTGCTGAATGGGGGGGAGGGGCAGTGTCACCTAGGAGACAACCAATCCAGAGCTCAGATCAGGCCCTGGACGCCCCCACCCAGCTACCTGAGCTCAGGGACCCTGAGGAGAAGGCCTAAGCCCAGAGCTGGACCAGGGCCTTGCACCCAGGGGGGCCTGTGGCAGAGGGGGAGACTGGACGACGAGCTGGGGGAGTGGGAGACAGGCTGATGTCCCGGAGCCTGCACAGGATGGGTCAGTGAACCGGGTCAGACAGGCCCATGAGGCTGGGAGGTCCTATGTGGCCCTGGGTGTGCGAGGGGACCAGGTAGAATCTACCTCTGGGACTGTCCTTCGCTTTGGGCTTCCGGATTGGTCTTCTCCTGGTGAGACACCTGTATTGTGTCATAAATCCTCACAGCTACTCTGAGAGGAAGAAAGAAGGGCCTGGGCCCAGGCTGGCGCTGTCACCTGTTCCAGCTGCAGTCAAGACCTGAGGGTCGCCGGGGCCCTTGTTCCGGCCACTGGGCTCTGCCACCCCTGCCCCCCATCCCCACCCCAGTGCACCTAGAAAGCCAGGACTTGTCTGATGCTGGAGATCTCAGCCAACAGGCCACATGTTCCAACACCCCAGACCCGTTAGCACCTGCCGGCAGCCTGTCTGTGTGAAACAAGGCAGCCATGACCCTGGCCAGGGCCTTACGAAGATGCACAGAGTCCATTAAATAGCAAAGACCTTCTGGGGCCACCCACCTCGCCCTCCCCGCCAGCGAATCAGCCAGGAGGCGGGATTTGTGATAGGGAAGAGGAAAGCGCTTCTGACGACTTCTTTATTTGTGTTTTTCTGGAGGGCAGAATGGTTCGTGTTGGCTCTGGCTGCCTGGCGGAAAGGCAGGCAGAATGAGGGGTGCAGCCCCGCCAAGCCTACCACCATGGCAATGGGCCACCTCCAGCCACACGGGCAGAGGAGCCCTTGGTGTTCAGGGCAAGTGTACTGCACACTTTCCCATGCCAAGTCCCGGGTGGGAAGCCGGCCACAGCAATCAGACCCGGAGCCGTGCACAAGCAGTGGGAGTGTCTGCCCTGGGCACGGGTGCGGGGAAGGGTCAGCAGTCAGCTCTCTCTGGGGACAGGGAACGTCTCCCTGGCAGAGGTGGTGTGGAGTGGAGTCTTGTGCCACACGTGGGTGTTCCCTTCACTAGACAGATGGGTTTCTGGGGACGGGTGTGTGGGAGAGGCTTCTAGGACTACGAAGAGTCCTCAAAGGCCTCTGAGGGTGAAGTGGATGATTCGTCCCTCTCCCCCCTGAAAGCTGTCCTTCCCAGTGCCCAGAAGTGTTTCAGCCACGCCGATGGCCAGCAAGTTGCAGTCGGCCAGGCCTGAGGACCCAGCGCCCTGGGTTTCCTCTACATGGGCACAGTCCTGCAAGCCTTACATCACCGTCCAGCCTGTTTCAGGCTCTGAGTCCAGCCCTTGAGTGGGCCAGAAGGTCCCGGATGTTCTTGTCAGTTGCCCAACCCTATCAAGTCCTGTCAGACGTAAAACCGACACAAATACTGGCAGCCTTGTACAGACTGAGAGGAAACACAGTCCATGGTGTTTCCTAATTTGAATACATTCCCCCAAGCCAGCGATGGGAGACAAATAAACATTTATGGGCACTTAGAGTAATAATGTGAGGGGCCTCACACCAACGCATTTCATCCACGTGGAGGTGTTATCTATAAAGAAGGTCCTGCTAGCCCCGTTACCCAGGACTGAGGATCAGAGAGGGTGAAAACTTGCCTATTAGTCACACAGCACACAAGTGGCAGAGCTGGGTTTGAGGCAGGTGTATCGGTCACCCAGGCTCAGTTATACTGACATAACAAGCAGCCCCAGATCCCTGGGGCTCAAGACACCAAGGCTTAGCTTTGGCTCACAGTCCACGTCCCTCTCAGGTCACCTGTGGCTGTTTTTATGCTGCATTTTGTGACCCAGGCTGATCAAGCAGTTCCCACCTGTGGTAGGATGTCCCCACAGCAGACAGAAAAGAGAGGTGGTGAAACCAAAGGGTGACCCCCACTCCGAGGCACCCATGACTCTTCGCTCATGTTTTCTTGGCCAAAGCACATCACACGGCCAGACCCGTTACCAGCAGGACAGGAAGAGGCACAGGACAGGTCCTGTGGGCAGGCCTGCATGAAGGGACAGTGAGTGTAGTGGACTCTACTTCAATGGCCCAAAGCCAAACAGCTGCCCCTGCTCCCCCATTCCCACGTGCTTCCCTTAGCCCCTGTGGTTGCTGCCATGGCAACCACTGAGGAGAAGCCTGATGCTTACGGCATATCTGTGGGGGCCCCAGGGGAGACTGCAGAGAGGGTGCTGGGAAAGCAGGGGGCTGGAGCTTCCTCTGTCCTGGTGGACATCCGCCCCAGGACCCCTGCCTCAGCAGGCCAGAGAGGGCGCTGGCCTCTGCTCCCTGGGAGCAATTCCACATCCTGATGTCTCCAGGCAAATCGAGCTTCCCCTTGAAATAAGGCTGTCAGTCATTCACACCTTAGCCTGAACAAGCCCCCGAGACTGCTGCCGCCCTCATGCAGGTGGTGGCCGGAGGTGCGGCTGTAGGAAGGAGTGAGGGCAGCCACGATACAGGTCACGCATTCCTCAAGCAGATACGAAGCCCCGAGCACCTGCCTATCCCTGCTCCGTGCTAGTGCTCGGGACATGCCCAGGCCTCCCCCTCGAGGGGCCACCAGTGAAGGGGAGGAAGGCATTCCAGGCAGAGGGTGAGCGAAAGTGAGCATCCCTGGCCTGGGCGCAGCCCTGGAAGGGGGCTGGAGGAGTCGGGGGGTTGGGGGAGGAATGGGGGGAGCAGCCCCCATCTAACTGCTGAGGCCAAGGCTGGGCTGGGGGTGAACCGAGCTGGGAAGATCCAGAGCCTGGAAACTGAGGCCAGGAGGGGTTTCACATCATCTCCTCCAGGCCCAGAGACATGCAGGGGTTCTTCCAGGCCACACAGCAAAGGAAGAACCAGCCTCCTGGCTCCAGGCCCGTGCTCCCCAGCGCCAGATAGGGCCTAGAGGGACCTGCTGCGGGGACCCAGGGCAGAGAGGGGCCCCATCTGGCGAGAGCTGGGTCGGGTCTCTCCCTGTGGGATGTGGGCAGAGAGGCTGGGCGCTGGCCGTGCATCTCAGTGGCGTGGCTTCTCTCCACCGCCCGCCAGCACACACCCACCTGAACAGATGCTCGCAGCAGGGAGCAGATGGAGGCAGCCTCTGAGTGATTAATAAATCGGTTCCTTCACACAACCACAGTCCCTGGTGAGCCCTGTTTGGAGCACAGCAGCCTGAGCTCCAGCGGCAAGCCCAGGGTGCAAGGGGAGGCTCCGACCTGGCCTGGACACGAGGATATACATGACCCAGCCAGCGTGGCCCCGGGGGGTGGGCCAAAGGAGGGGCTGGACTGTGCCGTGTAGGAGGGGCAGCATGTCTGGAGGGCTTCCTGGGGGAAGTGGTCTCCACGAGGGGCCAGTGGGAGTCAGGCAGGAGAGGAAGGAACTGGGGAAACAGAACAGGCTGCCCAGGCAGCAGGCACAGCTTGTGCAAAGGTCTGGTGTGGGAGCGAGCGAGGCACGTTGCTGGGTGAAGAGACAGCTTGGCCGGGGAGCCAGGCTTCACAGAGGGGCTGTGAGCATGTGCACTTAAAACCCTCCATCCTTTCTGCTTCTGGCTGGCGGAGCAGCCATTGGTGGGGGAATGTTGGGTGAAAGAGTAAGAAGAACCATGTCAGGGGCCCTGAGACGCCCATCAGCACACAGTCTGGTGGTGCCTGGGGAAGAGGACCTAGTGGGGGAGGGGATGGAGGGAGGGGCTGAAAGGCCTGACAGGTGGGACAGACAGGACCAGTGGCTGCTGCGGGGGGTGTGGGGAGGGCGGCCAAGCTGACACTGTTTCCTGGGGATCTGAGAGAGAGAGAAAAACGGAGCAGGATGGAAGGAAGCTGGCCCAAGGTTGGGGGGGCCCCCGGCTGTGTTCCACGCAGCACGTGGGGCTGTGGGGTGGCCCCGTGCAGATGCAGAGGGGCAGGGGTTTATGGTCTGGAACTTGGGTCAGTTTGTCCTAAGATGACAGACTTCCTGCATTTGCCCTGGGCCCAGTAAGGTGGGGAGGAGCTGGCAGTGTAGGGGGGCAGCAAGGGCACCCCAAGTGGTGGGAACAGCATAAGCCGAGGCCAGGAGGGTGGGCAAGCAGGGGCACCCACCAGAGACAGCTGGCCGGTCCAGAAGCAGCACCAATGTCGGATAGGGCATGAGGGTGAAGGTAGGGGCCACCCCATCCTGGGAGCCCCAAATGCCCAACTGAGAATTCCTTCCAAAGGGGAAAATTGGATGGCTTTGCAAGTTTTCGTGGTCTGGTCAAAGGTTTGACAGTGGGGACCCCCAGGATTGGGGTCCGCGGACTTGGGGTTCTGGGTGGGCGCTCAGGCGGGGATTCCAGGGGTCTGGGAAGAGGCAAGCGGGGCAGGCCGGGAGAGGGACAGGAGGGTGGGGGTGAGGAGCCGGAGCCAGGACTCCCCAGCCCGGCTCCCTGGGGCAGGTCGCTGTCCTCCCCTCTCAGTCGCGCTCTCTCTCTGCTTTTCCGCAGCAACTACACCGCCTTGTTGGGCGTGTGGATCTATGGCTTTTTCGTGCTGATACTGCTGGTCCTGGATCTTTTGTATTACTCGGCGATGAACTACGACATTTGCAAGGTTTACCTGGCACGGTGGGGCATCCATGGACGGTGGATGAAACAGGACCCCCGGCGGTGGGGGAACCCTGCCCGGGCCTCCCGGCCGGCGCAGCCAACCCCGCAGCCCCAGCCTCCCCCGGGTCCCCTGCCGCAAGCCCCCCAGGCTGTGCACACACTGCAGGGAGAAACCCACAGCCCACCGCTGGTGACCTTCCAGAGTTCATCTGCCTGGTGAGTGACTGCGATCGGGGGCCCAGACCTCCCTGGGTCACTTGTCTTTGACAAGCTTGGAAGATAGCAGATCAATGGTGTTTGGCTGGTCAATGACCTGATTATTTGCCAAAAAGGATTTAAAGTTGCCAGTGGTTACATGTGCCTGGACAGGAAGGTCAAAATGAGAGGTGGAAACAGAGCTTGGAAGCAAAGCTTGCGAGTTTGTTGCACTTAGAGCCTGGTACCAGAGTAATTGTCACTGAGCATTAAACAGAGTTGTGAGTTTCCTGGCTGCCGCGGCAAAAGGGGAAATTAGATCGCTTTCCAAGTTTTCATGGTCTGGTCCAAGGAAACAAGACAGCCTTTCAGGGGCTCGGGGAGAAGTTCTTTTCAGAATGAAGTTAGAAAATGAGCATATTACTGGGTTCCGTCGTGAGCATATGCAAAGCAACAGAGAGCATCTGAGGTGACACGACACAGGCAGGCTGCTCAGTGACAGGGGAGAGAAGGAAGCCAGCAAGGGAGGTGGGATCTCAGGGGGTTGTAGGGTGGCTGCTCCAGCAGAGCCTTGCTGCCCTGCCCAGGGGGCCGGTTCCAACCTGGCCTCCTCTGCTGGGACTGTCATGTCTGCCCAGTCCCAGTCTGGGGGAGGTGGGGAATGACTTAACCTGGGGGGGTCCCTGGGCCGTGCAGAGTCAGAGGGTGAGAGGAGAGTTGGTGCATTTTGGAGCGGGAACCCACTGTGCCACCGGCCAGCACCAAGGGCAGGAGCCAGGCTCTGGCAGGAGCCAGGCTGAGAGCAGGTGCTCTCAAGGGGTGGGGTGAGGGGTTCCATCGCTCTGTGGGGGCTGAGCTGCAGCCATGGGAGCATCATTCCAGGACATCACTGAGCCTGGGCTGCAAGATTGAAATGCAAAAACCTGTAACCCAGTGGAAACTGCCAAGTCCATGAGCTTTGCAGGCAGCCCGACCTGGGTTCAAGGCCCAGCTCTGCTGTTTACCAGCTCGCAATTTCAGGGGCGACTTCACCCCTCCCAACTTTCCAATCCCTGGGAAGGAGTGGAGAGTAAGGACATACCCCCCTCCCCCCACCCCTGCTTGTCTTGAGGATTAAACACCCAGCACATAGTAGGTGCTGAGTTTACAGTTGCTACGTCCTTGCAGGAGATGCAACCAAGCTAGTTAATGATCATTTAAATAGCTAATGGGTAGTGACTTCTTCAATAATGAATGGCTTAAATAATTAATAAGGTACACTTAAATCAGCTTGTGCTTATTGATCGAATAATTGCCCCATCTATCATGCAGGAGACAAGGGCCCAGGCTTTGTTCAGCAAAGTTTGACACATCTCGACTGAGCAGGTCCTCTGGGTGCGGGGAGGCGGTGGCCTGGGGATGGAGAGGTGATGGGTGGGGAAGAGGCTGGTCTCCCCCTTGAGGAGTGGGGAGCAGAGGCACAGCCCACCCAAAGCTATAGACAATGGAACGTCTGTTGTCCCAGCCCCGATGGTGGGGTTTCCTGAAATGTGGGTCTCTTGCAGCAGACACACTGGGGTGTTTGTCAAAATAATTGCCTCAGTCTCATCCAGAGCCCACTGACCAGGAGCCTCTGAGGGTGTCGCCTATAGGCACTGCAGTTCCAGAACCCCTGGAAAACATTACCAGCAGCCAAGTTTTTTGAAAACTGAGACTCTACCATTTAAAGGACGGTGTCCTCCCCCTTCTGGCGGGCGTGTCCCACGTCCCGAGTCACAGTCTCTGGCTGGATGGTTCTGTCTGCTCCTTGTCAGTTCCCTCTGCCTGTCACCTAGTCTCCCCTTTCCACCTTGCACACATTATGCACCTGCTGTGTGCAGGCGCTGTGCTGCGCAATCCTGATGGAGTTCAAGGACACCAGCTGTGGAGGGGGAGGAGCTTGCCGAGCCTGTTGGGTTTGTGTCATGTCCAAGTTCGTGGTATAGGATGAGAGACTGGGCTTGTGGTCATGGGCTGTGCCCTGTGAATGGGGAGACATTTAACTTTGGATCTCATAGCCTCTTCCTGTCCCTCCTGGTTCTCATAGACTTGTATGTGGACTCAGAATGGTGTTTCCATAATCATATGGGTGTTCATTCAAAAATGATTGTCAGAAACCTACAGGGACGTGATGCCGGATAAGGGATTCACGCAGTTCCTTCCAAGTCCCATTCTGTCCTTGACATGGAGGTGTGACCTTGAGTGAGGAAATTCCTGCTTGGACTTCTGTTTTGCCAACATTGGGGAGAGGGGGTGGACTTGGAGAGGCAAGCAGACCTGCACCTCGCTGGACCTCCTGGTGGGCGCCCATGGTTCCAGCAACACTTATTGAGCACTTGCTGTGTCAATACCACCCCATGGGCTAGGTGCCAGCGGAGAGGTGGGGTAGCTTTCCCGAAGTCACCGACAGATCGAGCAGTCCAGCTCCTGAACCCCTGCGCCTGCCGCTTGCTCTGGGCTCCCTGTCCTCTGTGCCACAGGCGTCCCTACCCTTCCCGTGTAAGGCTGCAGAAAGGGCACCAGGGTGTGGGTGCCCATCTTCCTTTAAATTGTTCAGCTTGGCTCAAGTTTCCCAAGCAGCCCCCACCCCTAGCTCTGTGCTGGGTGCTGGGACACCAGACAAGGGGGCACACAAAGACGCCACAGAATGACGTGATCCGACCTGAGGTGGCACAGGTAGAAAGGAGGCAGGCAGGGCAGAGCTGAGCAAGTCTGAGGTTCAGTAAGACTTGCCTTGCCCACCAGTAGGGAGGTAGGGTCTCAGGTGTCCTGGACAGAGGTGCCCCAGCCAAGGCTTATGGAGGTCTGCTGCCACGTGGCGGGTGTGGTCACGTCCATGTCATCAAGTGTCACGGGGGGTGTGGCTGGTGCAGGGGTGGGCTGTAATCAGTGTTTCTCCCAGAACAAGAGCTAGAGTCTATGCTGCTTCATTTCCAAATCGTCACCCTGGGTCCTCCAAACACCCACGTTCCAGCAGGGGTGATCACTTCCCCGGCATGGCCAAGGTGCGTCCCCCTTGAGCGCAGATCCCATCAGCTACTTCTCTGCTTGTTCACCTCTAGGGACCCCCACGCCCCCACTCTGGCCCAACACCCCCCACTCAGCTCTCTTGTCACCAGCAGGAGCGGCCTCCTTACTCCTTCCTGCCCAGATGGCTAAGCCCTCTTCTCCTGCAACCTGATGTGGGCCCTCCTTCCGCCGAACCTCTGGGCCTCCCCGGGGACACTTGGTTCACAGCTGTCTGTGACCTGGCTTGATCGCCCTTCTGCCCTCCCTGCTCGGCAGGCCTCTCCCCACAGCGGGGACCGCTCACAGTCCTCCCAGGTCACAGAGTCCTGCCACCAGCACTGGGCCTGACCTCCGGCTGCCGGACTTCTGACCAAAACCTGCCTTGACTCCTGGCCCCTCATGGCCCGGCTCCCGTGTGGCGTCATAGCCAGCACTGGGCAGCCAGGCAGTCACCATGAGCACGTCGCAGCCCGATGGTCACGTCGGGAAATGCCACAGCACGTGCGCAAGGCCAGGAAGCTCAGTGCTCAGCAGGCGACCCGAAAGACTCCTCTTCCCTCTGTCCCTTTCAGGAGCCTCCTGCCGATGGCAGCTGGTCCCTAAGTGTCCCCTCTCGCTCTCACTGTCGACTTCCGTCTCTAGAACTCTTCAGCTCTGGTCTTGGCCTACGCCCCACTTTGTCTTCACAGAGGAAGCAGGAGCCTGAGAAAAGACCACGGTGACCCTTGAAATCATGTGACGTTTGTGGATTTCATGTCCCCTAAGGGAGCACCATACCCTCTGCTCTGACGTTCGGGGCCTTTCTCAGCCTTGTCAAGAACACCCTCCGGCTTCTCACAGAGCTTGTTCGTGCCTCCCCGGCCTCAGAACCTCCTTCCTGACAAAGCTCAGGCCGCGCTGTCTTCTTGCCTTTGTGGCCTGAGTCCTTAGTGTCTGGTTTCTGCAGGGAGGACACCAGCCAACAGCGAGACGTTCCAGACAAAAAGGGGAGAAGACCAAATATCTTCTTTCCTTGGCATCATGTTTAATACCAAGGAGGCCTCCAGATTGGAATTCAGGAGACAGGGGATGTCCCAGGTCGGGCCGGAGTTTCAAATCCTTGTGGCTTCCAGCTGGAACAGGAAATGCTGGGCCTGTCCCCTCTAATTCCTGTCCTTCCCAGCTCGGGCCTGGCCTCTTCCCACCCTACACGGAAGGCCCAAGCCCCGCCTTCACCAGCTCTGTTTTCATCTTGTTCCCATTGTGTTGGTGAAAACCCAACAGGATGTTTGCTCACTGTCGCTGCTCCATGACCAGGGAGTACCGTGGGGGCGGGCGTGACAGAAAGGCCCAGAACCAGATGCCTCACCTGCTGTGTGTCCTCAGAGGAGTTGCTGGCCCTCTCTGAGTCTCAGCACCTCCCTCGGACAATGCTGATGTGAGGTGAAGGAGAGCACACAGACGTGTCTGGCCTGGTGCCGAGCACACAGTCGGGTGGAAGGGAACCTGGATTTTTCCCAGGGGAAAATCCCCTCTGCCCCTCAACCATCTACCCCTGGGGAGGGCAGGCAAGGATGCTCACAGAACCGGACTTCTCAGTGAAGAAGAGCAGGAGACTTGGCCCCAGGAGGAATGCTTGGGGTTAGTGCTGGGGAGCAAATTCTAATTAATAGCCAACCCTTGAACATAGGTGCAGCCGGGTGCTGTGCCGAGCACTCAGATGGGGTGCCTATGAATATAAGGATGGGGGTTCTGTCTGCTTGGTGCAATGCCTCATCCCCAGGTGTCAAACACTTATTTGACGAGTCCCCATTTTACAGATGATGAAACTGAGGCACAGAGAGGTTAGGTGATTGGTCCAGGTCCTTCAGCTGGTCACCAGCAGACCCAGCACTTGAACACAGGCACTCTGCTCCAGCCAGCTTGGAGGACTGCTCGGCTGTCAGGGCTGGGTCTGCAGCCTGTCCCCTCAGCCAGGGAGCTGGATGGGAGAAGGCAGGCAGGAGCCAGGAAGCAGAGCCCAAGGGCCTCTGGAGGCCGCTGAAGCCTTGGGCAGGAACCTGACCAGAGGGCAGAGGGCAGAGGGAGGGGCAGGTTCAGGGGCTGGAGAAGGATGGGGTGTGGGGCCCAATCCTGGTCCAGAGAGGAGCAGGCCCCCGATACCCCCCACGCCTGTCCTGGGCCAGGCCCTGAGCCCGGCGCCTAGACACACGGTTGGGCTGACTCGGGTGCACACGGTGGCAGTGAGCCATCAGCTACCGTGATGAGAGGGAGCCTAGGGGACGCCTGCCCAGCCTGGGCATCAGGGAGCACTTCCTGGAGGAAGTGACAGCTGGAACGATCTTCAAGGATGAGTAGGAGTTAAAGGTGTGGTGTTGTGGGTAGTCGGAGCAGCATGCGTGAGGGTCAGACCACGGGGTCTCCCCAGGAAGCAGCTAACCAGGGACAGAGTGCATCTGAGGGTTCTTTTCCTGATAGAATAATCAGATTTTCTTTCTGTAAAACCCTCTTCACTGATAATATTCCACGAGAGGCCAGAAATGCCCCCAGAAAGTCCCCTGGGGTTCAGGGCCTTCTCTCTCTCTGCTCTTTCCCTGCCCCGGGGGCCACCGTCAGCCTAACAGAGACCCCAACCCAGCCCTCGAAGGAAGCAGGCTGGGTGCTTAGGACACAGCGGCCCCCAGGGTCTGGAGGAAAGGACCAGGCCACCTCCAAAGTGACTGGGGTCTATACTGGTGGATTTTCCTACTTGATTTACTCGATTTACCAACGAGGAAACTGTGATGTTAGAGCAGAGAGGAAACCCCGGGCAGTCCAGGGTTCGAATCCCACAGCTGCCTCCTGAGCCATGTGACCCAGACAGGTCCTGCCACATCTCCACCCCTCCCTGCCCGGAAGGCCCAGGAGTTGGCAGCAGGGGGCACTGGGCTGCCAGAACAGGCCCGGAGCCCAGAGCCAGAGCACAGCAGTCCTTCTTGCTAGTCTTAATTATTCTCCCTCTGCTTTACCTACTTCCTTCCCTCCGCCCTCCACCAAGGAGCAGTCAGTTTCCTTTTTTCTTATACCTCATTTTTCATCATAAAAGTGCCCGTGCTCACTGAGAACACGGGGAGAGTGGACCCAAATGGCCTCAGCACCGAATGCAGCCCGCTGTCCCCTGCAGCCATCTCTGTCCTCAGCACATTGTTTCACTTTATAGTCATTGCCGCCCGCACATAAAATGGTGTGTCTCAGGTTTTTAATTCAACATGATGTCCTGGCGAGCTTCCTGCATAATTGAGGAGTTTTTATAGCCACTGCTTTAATGGCTGCGTTAATTGTCCACCGAGAGATTGTGGTCCGTAACTCGGTGGCCCAGTTCCCTGTCTCGGGCCACCTGGGGAGGCGTGTGGTTTCCCACCTGCAATGGTTCTCCTTCCATCTCTCAGAGCATCGCTGTAACTCATGCCCTGGGTTCATTGGCCTCCAGGACGAGAGGGTTTCCAGATGTTGGCATTGAACCCCCCCCCCACCCACATCCCTGCCCAGGAGAGGGCCGCCCGGTGACCCAGGGCTCACTTCCTCCGGAAGCCAAGCACTTACGTTTGCACAACTCCATCTGTTACGAAGCACTGCTTTTTACAGGCAGGAAGCAGAGTGGTGAGGTGCAAAGTCTCCTGGAGGCTGACAGACCTGGGTTCAAATCTTGATCCCCGTTTTTTCATAGCTGGAGGACTTCCAGCAAGTGGTGTAGCCACACTCTCCTCAACTGGAAGGCGGGTGGTGGGCCCTGCTGCCTGGCTAAATGAGACGAGGTGTGAGAAGACCCTGGCACGTAGAAACTGCTCTACAAATGTCCTGCATTTGTCCCTGGCATCGCATCAGGGGGTGGCAGGCATTCTGTGATGCTGAAGACAGCAGTCAGCTGTCCCCGGGGTCCACAGCCCTCTGGGCTGAGTACCAGCTGGCCGGGGAGCAGTGAACACACTAAAAGGGTTTCAGTGGATGAATAGGAGTTTTCTGGAAGTGGAGAAAGGGCAATCTAGGCAGAGAGCAGCTCGGGCAAAGTCTCAGAGGATGGAAAGGGCAGAAGAGAAGTGGGGAGCACTGGGGAGCCCAAGGTCCTGGCCACCACCCCCTCGTGATTCCTGGTCCCTCACTGGCCACTCCCTTCTCCGTCACCTTCCCTGTTCTGTCCTCATCTCTCTGACCTGAGACACCAGAATCCCGAACCCCTTCTCTCCATCTCCACCCAGCCCTGGAAACCCCACCTGACCCCCACAGCTCCAGTCTTGTCCACCTGCCCCTGACTCCCAGGCCTGTCTCCACTGCAGTCTCCACTGACTCCAGACTCGTCTGTACAAACCTCCAGTCCTCACAGGCAGCTCCTTCTGGGGGTTCGGTAGACACCGCAAACCAGCACATCCAGGGTTCCCGGCCCCTCCCACTGTCTCCTCAGGACAATTTTGGAGCCAACCTGTCTCCCCCATCTTTCTCATTTCACACATCGTGTCACAATACCTGGAAAATGAACCGAGAATCTGCCCTCTGCTCCCCTCTACTGAGACCAACCATTCTGGTCCATCGTCTCACCCAGATTGGGGCAACGCCTCCTAAATCTCTCCTCGCTTCTGTCCTTTGCCCCGCCCCCCCCAATTGGCAGCAGAGCTATCCTTTTAAAATATAAATCAAAGCCCAGCCAATGACGTCCCTTCCTACTAGGAGATGAACCGAAAATCCTTCCATTGGCACGAACCATGATCTCATACTCTCCCTGGTCCCTCTGTCTTCATCTCCCCACTGGCTCCAACCACACCAGCCTCCCTGCTGCTCCCAGAGCCCAACAAGCTCCTCCCACCTCAGGGCCTTTGCACCTGACAATCCCTCTGCCTAATGCTCTCCTCCAGATACCTGGGAGGCTTCCTCCCTCTCTCCCTCCCTCTCACTAGGTGCCTGCTCAGCTATCACCTGATCAGACAGGCCTTCCCCAGAGCGCCCCCACCCCACCCGCCATCCCTCTCTACTCCTCTCATGCTCTCTGAGTTTCCTCGTGGTGATCACCACCTGCCACTCTGTTTGTTTTGTTGGCCGCTGTCTGTCTCCACCATTGTAAGGAACCCCAGGAGAGTCGGGATTGGTTTGTCTTGAGCTCAGCCACACCCCCAGCACCTAGCAGTAGGTGCTCAATAAATGTGTGGGCGAATGCCCAGTGCCTGACACATAGTAGGCCTCTAGTAAGTGTCAGGTCAATGAGTGAAATGCATTATTATCGTTAATGGTAGTATCGCCCCTTTATTGAGGAACTACTGCCATTTAATGTCCCCAACAGCACTGTAGCTTGGTCCTCCTGAGCCCCTTGTATGGAGGAGGAAACTGAGGCTCAGAGCATTAGCGACTTTGCCCAGAGCTGCACGGCGGCTGAGCTGGGATTCACACGCAGGTCTGGCTGACTCCAGAGCCCACATCCTCACAGTGGGAAGCAGCAGCGTGTCTGCCTGTACATCTCCTGTGAGATCTAAACCCTGAGATGGTGTTTACAAAGCACCTGGCCCCGTGCTGGGCCCGATGATGGGGTTCCCTGTGCAAGTCAGGTCCTCCCCACCCCTGGGATGGGACCCCAAGGAGCCCCCAGGCACATGAGGTCTGGGGTTCATCAAGCCCTCTCCAGCCTGGGCCCAGTATCAACCCAAAACTCGGTGTGAGTTCCAACCC
>NW_017731514.1:65942-72962 GCF_001890085.2 Hipposideros armiger | reverse complement strand
AGTTAGGGCGCACATGCAGCCAGCTGCAAGGTTTCAGGCTCTGCCCCTCTGTCACCAGGGCCCGCTGGCCTCCGCCCCCAGGCCACTACCCTGCACAACAGGATGGCCACGCCGCCTGGCACTTAGCAGAGCGGGCTGGACTCCCGGCCCCGCCACTAACTAGGTGCTGTGTGACCCTGGGCAAGTTACGTTACTTCCCTGAGCCTCTGTTTCCCTGTCTGTAAAGGGGGGCAGTAATGATCTCACCTCACAGTCTTGGGAGAACTAAATGAGACGAGGCACAGAAGAGCTTGGAGCAGCTCTTGACATGGAGGAAACACCCCATACACGTCAGCCCTAACTCTGTCGTGCGCGGGACGTGGTTATCAAAGTAGCCGTCTCACACACGTGTGTGTCTCTCTCCACAAGGTCAGACTTTATTAGAATAAAGCCATGGATCTAGTCCTACTGACTCGGTTTCCCACGGGCATTGACCGAGGCTCCTGCCAGAGGATTTTCCCCAATAGTCACGGGAGAGCAATTCTACACAAGAGGGCCTCACAGGTTTGCAAGCAGTAAGGTTAGGCAGGGCGAACAGGGTCTTACGAAAAGAGGATGAGAGAGTCCGGTGTTCAGCGAGAGTCCCTTGGGCGCTGGGGTGCGGAGTGTCGGGCGTGAGGCTGGGCTGGTGAGATGGTCAGAAGACGAGGCATAGAGCGCGCCATCTGGGACAAGTGCAGGTGCGGCTGTCGGCTAGCTCGTCAGTTGAGACCCGAGCGACGATCTGTCAGGGAGCTCCGACCTTAAGCTCAAGCCTGGGTGCGGTGTCCCATAAAGCCGTCAGATGGTCACACTCCACCCTGCGTCTGGAGTTACCTGGCTAGGGCGTTCACTGGGTCCGCCTTTCACGGGATGCGCTGGCGCGACTGTCACTTTGTGACTGGCATAGCTATCAGAATTATTAGAGGCCATTTTGTGTTCATAATTAGTGTTCTGTACACTCTGCCTTTATTACGAATTGGAAGGCCCTCCCTGTCTGCCCCCAGGGCCCCAGGATCGTCCGGATGCTGTCGCCTGGCTGTTGAAGCACTCGGTGGCAGCCAGCTCTCCAGACTCACCCTTGCCAGGAGCACCTTGTGCCTCCCGCTGCCATCCTTCCAAGGGCCCCGGCTCTAGCTGGGCCCTCTTCCTGGAGTGACTTCCCCCCTTCCTGGCTAACTCTGCTCAGGCCCAGCCCCACACCAGCTCCCTGAGCGTTCTCCCTGACCTCTCTGCCCCTGCCCCCCAGGACCCCCAAGACCCCCAGGCACTCACCGCTGACACAGTGGGGATCTGCTGCTCTTCCCTGGGTCCCGGTGTGGCTCCCCCACCAGCTTGGAGAACTTCAGGGCAGGATTCACTCCTGACTCAGGTCTGTGCCCCCAGCACCCAGCCCAGGCCTGGCAGAAGATGCCACCAGGACACGTTTCCAGAAGGCCTACTGGGAGGCAATGACACTGAACTGAGTGAGACAAGGATTGGTGGCCCTGGGCCTGGTTCCCATGGGCTGGTTGGAGGTGAGGGGCCGGGTGGTGGGGAAGGTGCCTGGGAGGATGGGTGGCCCCAGGATCAGGGTAGGGAGGGGGCTCTTGGTGATAGGAGCCAGCCGCCGCACATGGACTTCCTACGCTCATGGGCTGCAGCTCCTGGCATGGCCAAGGTGTGGTTGTCACGAAAGCAGAACAAAAATTGACATTTGCTGAAGCTTTGTTCCGGGAGGTTGCACAGAGGCAAAACGTTCCCAAAGCACATGGGATGCAGTAGGGCTGATGGGCTGGCCAGCGTCTAGAGGGGCTGGGCTCTGTTCAGATGGGTTAAGTCAGAGCTGTCACACGGCCAGGGGACATCCACAGCGGTGAAAGTCCTTGCTGGCTAGCAGTAAGGATGGCCCTACGTGACTGGAGTGGTGTCGGGGAGGGGGTGCATTCTGAGGCCCAGAAAAGTTAAGCAACTTGCCCTGGGTCACACAGCTTGTGAAGAGCAGAGCCAGGATCTGAACCCAGGTCTGTCTGACTGATGCCAGTGGCGTTTACTGCCCCCAGGCCCTTTACAGTGCCGTGTGGTACTGACAGTTACAAAGGCTCGTAGGACTCAGACAAGCTGTATGGAAGGGATGCCTGGGGAGCAGGGTCTTGAGGGATGAGTAGGAGTTTGCAAAGTAGAGGAAGGGGAGGACGATCGCAGCTTGTGGGAGAGCATGTGATCACACTCGGGCATTCTGGAAAGAGAGTCCTTTAACGTGGAGGCCACAAAACAAGAAACAGTCATAGATGCCTGGCAGTAAGAGGCCCCCGATGTCCAGCTAAGGCACAAAAACATTACCCTCTCAGAAACNCCTCAGGTTTTCCTTCTGTGCTCAGCTCTCCTTCCCAACTGCTGACCCCACAGACGTGTCCCAGAGAGCTCATCGAAGGGAAGAGCCTCCCGTGGCCTCCAGGCCCCTCCCCTCCGCACCCCGCACCCCCTGCAAGCAGGCCCTGCCCTGCTGTCCCATCCGTCACTGAGACCCTCCTCTGGGCCTTCGATGCCCCTTTCTGCACCTCCCCTGCCCCCAAGTATGGCGACTCGGGTCCCTACAGCAAACGCCTTATTCCATAACACCCTGGACCCTAACTGATTTCATCACTTACACCACTAAGGGGCACGTCTTTGTCACCTTGAAAGGCCTCTGACATCCAGATGTGTCCCCGACCGACGTGCACATTTATTTAAGGGAGCACTGCTTGCTTCTTTCCGGAAAAGCCAGAGCAGGCCACGGTGCATCTCACAGCTGCTGCCACGTGAGAAAGGAGGGAACAGGGGAACCCATTCAGCAGCCATCATGATGGAGAGGCAGCGTGTCCATTAGGAAACCTTGGGGCCCGTGAAGGGCTTTGAGCAGCTAGTGACTTGGGCCAATGGGCGTTTGCGTGTGAGCTCCCTGCCCCGGGCAGGGCCAATTGTAGGAGGTGGGGAGGCTGTCACTGTGCCCCAGGGAAGACATTATGGGCTGGGAGGGGTGGAGGGGAGAAATGGACTGATTCGGAAATAGTTCCACGGAGACAGGACCTACAGAGGGACTGGATGTGGGGGTGGGGGAAGGGCGCACCAAGGACAACTGTAGGGTGACTGACTGTGACAGTGGGGTGTTGCCACACCAGGAAGGACAGCGCTGGAGGAGAGGTGGGGCGGCAGCTGCGGGCACAGCGCAGTGGGTTGATCGTCGCTGACTTTGGTGGGAAGCCTGGGCTGTGGCACCAGGGAGAGGGGGTGTAAATGATGGACATGCATCCTGAGGACTGGGCAGGCCACAGGTGAGCAGGAGGCGGACAGCTGCCAGCAGAGACAGGTGGGTGCCTGATGGGTGAGGGAGGCCCCAGGAGGGACGGTGGACTCGGGACATATTGCCTGTGATAGATGGCCTCCTCCCTGGCAATGGTGCCGGCCAAGAAAAGCAAAGACCAGTGTGTGTGTGTGTGTGTGTGTGTGTGTGTGTGTGTGTGTGTGTGTCTATAGTGTGGGTATGGTGTGAGCGCATGTGTGTAGTATGATGTCCATGGTGTTTGTGGGCATGGCTGTGTGTTCTGTGCACATGCACATGCTGTGGTGTGACCCTCAGCCGCCTCTGTCCTTACCCGGGGGCAGTGGAGAGGGCATGGGGAGTGGACCAGGCATCTGAGGCAGGCCAGGGGAGTAGTAAAATAGAAACGGGATCAGGTCAGCACTCCGACTGAGGGAGCACAGAGATTCAGGTGGAGCTGAGGTCAGGAGACCAGGAGCCATGGGCAGTTAAGGGCAAGGGGCACAGACCCCCGGAGCTAGGCGACACGTTGTTTCACAAGGATTTACAAAACGTGAATGAAAGCCTGGGCCCCAGGCCAGGGCTGGGGATGCAGAGTGGATCAGACCCCATCTCTGCCTGTGAGATGCTCACCCAAGCCTGGTTACCTCACTGGGTTCCCCACCCCAGTTCCCCATGAGCTCCTACTCATCCCTCAAAACCTTGCTCAGGTGCCTCTCCTCCTCCAGGCCTCCCTCCCTGGTCCCCACTCCCATCACAGCCAGGACCATGTGGTCTGCTGTCACATCTGTGTCTACCAGATGGGGTGAGGACAGGGACAGTATGAGCCCCCCCCCCCAGGGAACGCAGGGCTGGGAGTCACGCCTGCTTGTTTGGCTTCCCCCATTGCTGGCTTTCTGTTTAACCTTGGCAGCCACGTCACCCCCCACACCGTCACCACCCCACCCCCATGCCCCACTTCACTTTCCCCTCGTGTAAGACTCTGAAAGCTCAGGATGCTTCTACAGTGTCTTTCAAATGAAAACCTCTCTGCGCTTCTGCCTGGCTAATGGAGACGCCTATCAGGGGCAAGAATGGATGCGGAAAACGCTTTGAAAAATTCATGGCAGGAGGCAAGAGAGTCTTTATTTCTGTAGAGCTGGAGGAGGGGGAGTTGGGAACACAGGCTGCCGATGAAAAGGACAGCGTCTGNTCTTGCGCCATCTGTGAGGGTCTTTCCCAGCCCTCAGAATCTTTCAGGTGCTCCCTCCATCCCCCTGGCAGCGCCCCGCCTGCTCCCTTCCTCTAGAAACCCCTCCCCATCGGAGGAGGACCCGGCAGCACGGAAATAGAAAATGCAGCAGCTGTGCAGGCTGTTTTAAAGAGAATTTTACTTCAGACCTCTCTTGGCCGAGCTCTAGCAAACATGTAGAGGTGGGCTGCGTGGTCTCGGAGTCGGAGCTGGGCTCAGAGTCTCCCTGCATTTGCTAGTGGGGAACCTCGGGCAAATCACTGAACTGCTCTGAGCCTCAGTTTCCCCATCAGTAAACCAGATACCAGTAGGCTTGCCTGGTGGGATGATTACGGGGATTAGCACAGGGCTGGCCCGTGACAGGTGCCTCGGTAAATGCTAACTGTAGTTATTATTGTGGTTATTTGTGCGAGAGAGTAAAACAGAGAAGAAAAACCACTCCGCACCCCCCCACACACACAAAGACAGGAATTTCCCATTTTCTGCTTTCTGATGCACAGGCTCTTACGCTTTTCTAATAATGATGTACTTGTCCTTCAGCATTCTAATTTTATCCAGTGACTTTAAATTAGCCACTATCCTGTGGTTTTATTTTAATTTTTCTAAGTATCATTTTAGCAGCTACCCAGTCATCCAAATTCCATGTGCTAGCATTAGCTTAGCTGTTCCCCCCCACAGGGAGGCATTTATACAGCTGATATATTTTTTTACTAGGACAAATAATATTGCAAGGGGGAGACATGTACTCCAGGAAACAGGGGTGGCAACAAACACCTCTGTTGATGGTTTTCCCTTTTTTGAATTATTTCCCCGGGATAGATTCCAGGCCGGGAAATTATTGACTCAAGGGGTGTGACAGTTTTATGGCTCCTTCTACCAGTGCCAATCTCATTCCCAAAGGAACTGTCACCAGCAGCCGCTTTTGAGGACATCCACTTCACAGCCCCCTCTCCAGCACAGGTACCCTCATTTTGATACAGTTTGCATTTCTTTGATTGTTGAACAACTTCCCTTTCATGTGTTAATTAATTGTATTTCGTCTCTTGTGGGTTGCCCATTTATTTTACTGTGCCCCCAAGACAGGTAATAATTGAAGTCATTTCCATAGAGGCACATTTATTTCCCAAACTCCAGTTCCTAGGTGTTCTTATCTGCATAACTCCTTCCCCCATACTATTTACTTAATGCAGTTTTAATTGACTTTAAATCAAGTCTTTTTTTTAGAAAACTCTGGCTTGCTCTAAGCAATCATATCTTTGGTTTAAGAGTTATTCTTTTTCACATTAAAACAAATACATAAACATATCCGAGATGTGGGGGGGGGCTGCCTCGCACTGTCTCACAAGAGCTGGCAGTTAAATTTTCAGGAATTTTGGGAGCCCTTTGTTAAACACAACCATGACAAAAACGAAACAATACAAACTTACAATTAAATAAATTATACCAAACACAAAAGTAATAGACACTCAAAACTCTTCACTTCCTAGTTACATTATTTTGCTACATTTGCTGCTATCTATGCTCTTGTATTTTTATAACTATTGTGTCTATGTAATGAAAACCTGTATCAAACCTGTACAAACCACGCATCTCTTCCCAGCTCTGAGTTCAGTGACATCATGTTGGCAGTATTTACACCCTGGAAATGGGCAGCAAATGCTACAAATGAGGGGTTGCTTTTTTTTCAACAAGCACTTAGGGAGGGTGGGCCATGCCCTGTGCTAAGTGCTGGGAATAAAGGATCAGGGAAAAAAATCAGTGTGTTCAGCCACAGGGTGAATATACTTTAGAGAAGGTTTTGGAAAAATCACTTTGAAGAAGCACTTCCAGAATGAAGCACCCCCCTCTTCCCACCCAAGTTCCAGGTGGAGCTTCCGCTGTCTGTGGGCTCAGTGGGGTGGGTGAGCGAGGGCCTTGGGTCCAGCTAAGCAGATCCACGGGTCCCTGTCACTTCGGGCGAATTGCTTGCTCCTCCCAAGACTGTTTGCCTCTCTGCGAAAATGGGGGCTCAGGAGGATGGAGAAGTGCCCATTAGGAGCGTGACACACAGCAGGTGTGCAGCCAAGCAGCACCCCCAGTTCCAAAGATGTGCTGTCCGGTGGCCGAGTCAGGCATGCCTTGTCCTCGGAGGGGGCTCCCGCCATCCTGCCCTGGCATCCACCCACCGGCCCTGGGGGAGACCCCCGCTGCCCACCCAGCGCTCTAGTTTGAAATCTTAATTAAGGTTCCCTAGCCCAGTAACTGCAGCCTACTACGGTGTAAACAAAGATGCCCACTCGCCCGAGCAATTAACAAAGAGATGTTTCCATGAAGGCCTGGGCGATTCTGGAGGGTCATTAACTACCCTCCAGAAAGGAGGACGTTCCTCTATGTCAATTGGACAGGAATTCCATATAATTGTCCGCTGGGCTGTAGCAAGGATAATGTGGAGACAGTCAGATCACCATGAAGGGAAAACCGTGGTTGGGCTGATGGCTGTGATATCCCCAAA
>NW_017731514.1:51133-58167 GCF_001890085.2 Hipposideros armiger | reverse complement strand
GCCTCTGTGACTTTGATGTGCATCACGCTGCGTTCCACAGAAGTGACCCCAATGTCGGTCCTGCCAGCAGCGAAGCACATGGGGCACAACCTTTTTGGTCTTTGCTGACGTGATGAGTGAAAGCGCGCGGAAGCTTCCTTTCGTCTGTGCCCTGGAATACTTTTTCATTATGGCTTCGATTGGTGTTTCTCTGAGTTTAGACTTTGAATTTGCAGTTTGCTGGTTCTTCTCTTTCTTCTTGGCAATTGGTCTGTGTCGATTCTCTCTTCCTGGATCCTTTGGGTAATTTCTGCTTTCCTGGAAATTCACTCATTTCCTCGCGGTTTTTCTGATTTAGTTGGACAGAGTTGGGTGGTAGTCTTCTTTGTTCTTCTCTGGTTACTTGTCTGTTCCCCTCGTCTCACTAAGCGCCTGCCCTATGCCCAGCACTATTATTGGCTCTGGGGATATAGTAGTGGGGCCAGACCAATGAAAAGCCCTGTTTTTTTTTTATGGAGTCCACAGACAATTAAAAAAAAAACATACGTAAAATGTATGGACAGGTAGATGGTGATAGTGCTAGGGGGAAAAAACAACCCGAGGGCACCAGAGAGTTTAAGGTGGAGTGCAGTTTAGAATCAGGTGGTCAGAGAGGGTCTCCGTAATGGGTGACTTGAAGGAAATAAGGGAATAAGCCGTGTGTTTATCCCCGAGAGGAGGCAGGAGCCTGCTGGTGCGGGTCGTGTATTAGTCTGGCTTCTCCAGAGAACCAGAACCAACAAGACATAAACATAGGAACAGATTTACTCTAAGGAATGGGCTCCTGCAGTTCTGGAGGCTGAGAAGTGCCAAGGTCTGCAGTCGGCAAGCGGGAGACCCAGGAGAGCTGATGGTGTAAGTTCCGGTCCGAGTCCAAGTGTGAAGGCAGGAGAAGACCAATGTCCCAGCTCCGAGACAGGCAGGCAGAGAGGGAATTCCGCCTTCTTCTGCCTGCCTGTTCTGTTCTGTTCACCCTTGGTGGACTGGAGGAGGACCACCCACATCGGGAGGGCCATCTGCCTGATTCCGGCTACCGATTCAAATACAAATCTTATGCAGAAACACCCTCCAGACACGCCCAGAAATAACATTTAGCCAAATATCTGCGCCCCTGTGGCCCAGTCAAGTTGACACATAGAATGAGCCACCGCTGTTGGAATGGGATGAACCAAAGGGAGAAGATAAGGGATTTGATCGGAGACGATGCAGGGGAAGGTTTCGGCTGCTGCTCTGAGTGAGTCGGGAGCCATTGAGGGTTTTGAGCAGAGGACTGACATGATGTGATGTAGATTCTCACAGGATCACTCTGGCTGCTGTGTGGAGTGTAGACAGAAGGGGTTGACCAGGGGGGAGACTGCTGCAAGGATCCTGCTGGCTTGGACCAGGGTAGGAGCAAAGGAGGCAGCAGGAACTCCAAGGAAGGAAGGAAGGAAGGAAGGAAGGAAGGAAGGAAGGAAGGGACAATGGGGTTTGCTAATGGATTGGATATGGGGTGTGAGAGAAAGAGGGGGCCAGAGATGCCCTGGGACTCCCATGTGAGCACCAGAAAGATGGAGTTGTATTTGCCGAGGTCAGGAAAACCCTGGGCAAAGCTGGTTTGGGGGGAAAGATCTGGATTTTAGTTCAGGGCATATTAAATTTGAAATGTCTATTAAATTTCCAGTTGGTGATGTCAAGTAGACAGTTTGGAGATTTGAGCCTGGAGTTCAGGTGAGAGATTGAGGCAGGAGAGTCCTCAGTGTATAGGGTGTTTAAATCCTTGGGGGGAAGATAAGATCTTCAGGGGTGAGTAGAGACGGAGAGGAGAAAAGGATGCTGGGAAGGCGGGGAGGGACCTGCCGAGAAGCCTAAGGATGAGGAGGAACGGGTGAGAGGCTGGACTGTCCCGGAAGCTGGAGGAGTGAATGCTGCCAAGAGGACGAGCAGAAGGAGGACCAAGAAGTGACCACGAGATGTAGCAACGTGGAGGTCTGTGGTGACCTTGACAAGGCAAATTCTGCAAAATAGTTGGGACAAAAGCCTATCTGGAGAGGTTACGGGACCGTGGAGAAGTGGAATTGCTGAGCATAAGTACAGATAACTTCCAAGTGGCCACTTCCTCCTTATTTTACCAGATTCACCAACAGTTAGGATGTTTCATTGCTTTTCAAAAAGAACCAGAAATTGGGTTTATACATTCATTTCTTCCTTTTACTATTTTGAATTTCATTTCAGTCTTAATTTATCACTTTCTGATGCCTTCCTTGGGTTTTTTTTGTTTGTTTGTTTGTTTGTTTTTTGTTTTTTTAACTTGGGCTTATTTTGCCTTTCTTTTCTAATTTTTTTCAGTTGGGTGATTAATTCCTGTTTTTCTTGCTTATTAATATCAATATTTAAAGCTATAAATTTTCCTCCAAGCATCGCCTTGGCTGCATCCCACAAGTTCTGAGCTGTAATATTTTTATTTTTATTGTTGTCTAGTCATTCTATAGTTTTTATTCTTTGCTCTCTCTTTGACTTGAGTTATTTTAAAGAATTTTAAAACTTTTTAATGGTAGAGTTTGTTTTGTTTTGTGGTTTTGTTAATAATAGTTTCAAATTCTGGTATATTGAGATTAGAGAGTGTTGTTTTATTTCTACTTTTTGGAATTTATTTGCTTTGTAGCCTGATAGTCATTTTGTGGGTGTGTGCATTTTCAACAGTATTTAAACAGAAGGTAGATTCTGTTAATACACACATACACACACACACACACACACACACAAAGACACACACACAATGTTATTAATCTGATTAATTGGCTCCTTATATCCTTATTTGTGTTTTTGCCATCTTCATCTCTAATGGACTGAAAGAGGTGAATTAAAAGGCACTAATACTCGTGCACTCTCATGCTCTCTTTTTCTTTCTGCTTTTCCAGCAGTTCTTGCTCAATGAACGTTGATGCTGTGTTATTTGGTGCATAGACATGCATTACTTTTTTTTTTTTTTAAGATTTTTATTGGGGAATTGGGGGAAGGGGAACAGACAAGTTGCTGTCGTTTTGTTCTTCAGTCTAGTTGTGGAGGATGTTGCTTCACTGGCCCAAGTTGGCACCATCATTGCGCTCTTCTCTGGCGAGGCAGATCAGTCACCGGCTTCTGGATGGCCACTCACTGCGGCTGCTGGCCGCTCACGCTGGCTGCTAGCCACACACGGTAGCCCATGGCAATCCACTGCCACAGGGACTGCAGCCCACGCCGTCACCGGTGACTCAGGCAGCCCAGCTCCAGGTTGAGCTGTTGTTCAGCATCTTAGCTGTGGAGGGCAGTGTTACTGGCCCTCATATGTGGGATCCGAACCGGGGCCCTCTGGCATCCCAAGCGAGTTCTTAACCATCGCGCCACTCGGCCGGCCCGACATGCATTACTTTTAGATCCTCATGGTGACTCTCATCCTTGACCCCCACACAGTGCCCTTCTGTTTCTCATTAAATATTTCTTGCCTTGACTTCAGCTTTACCTAATAATCAGGTCAAGACCCCTGGTTTTTCATGGTTTGCATTTGTTTAATATGTTTCTGCCCATCTTTTTTTTTTTATTTGGTAAAACACATAACATAAAATTTACTATGTTAACCATTTCTAAGTGTACAGTTCAGTGTCATTAAATCATATTGTTGGGTGGCCATCACGAGAAATTTTTCATCTGCCCATTCTTTTATATTAAACCTTTCTGAAGCACTCTACCTTCAGCAGATTTTGTTTGTAATCCAGTCTGAGAGTCTTTTTTCTTTTTAGCAAGTGTATATGGCTCATTTAACATTTACTGATATGGCAGATATATTTGGTCTCAGTCCTGTCATCACGGTTTATTATATGCTTTCTGCTTTTATATGTTTTGTGGGGGTTGTTAATTTTTGCCATATGGCCTCTGTTTTCTTTTTTTGTGTATATTCTTCTTACATTTTGGAAAGCTGTGTTTTTCATCCCATGGTTATCTTCATAATTATACTGTCATATGATACCCTTAATCCTCTATTTATTTAGAATGTTTATTTTCTCCCTGGTATGAATGATTTCCTCCCCTTTTCTACCTTCCATTAAATGATTTTAGTTGATTCTATCATATTTTATATTATTTTTCTACTTACCTTTGTATCTCTAATTTTACGTACATCTCTAAATGATTCTGTATATCTGCAACTATAAATGAATAAGATATTGTTTATGTATATTGCCTCCCTCCGTCTCACCTCTACCTCTCCTGTTATTTATATCTGTTCTCTGTTTTCTCTTTCATCCTTTTCTATGATAGTCACAATCTTTAGATTTGTTTCAGACACAGTCCTACAGTTAAATAGATTCTCACTGCCAGTGCTTTGGCCAGAGCTACTCCATCTACACTTGGGTATCCTAAGTGTGTCCTCTAGTAATTTATATAAGAAGGGCTCATGGGAACTATAATTCAAAAACATATGATTTCGCAAAAAGTTTTTCTGTTGACTTTATACTTAAAAAATGGTTCCTATGGGCTTCAAATTCTTGGTTCATTCATTTGTTCAACAAATATTTATCAAACCCCTACGATATGCCAGTTACTGTTCTAGACCTCGGCAATACAAAAATGAACACAACACATAAACACCTTGGCATTCTTGTAGCTTACTTTGTGGTTGGGGGAGACAAACAATAATCTGGACCCGTAAGTACAACGTGAGGTGTGCTGGACAGAGATACATGCTGTGGAGAAAGATAAAGCAGGTGGTGGGGGACTAGGACCTAGTTTTTCTGTGAAGCAGAGGAGAAGGCTCCATGGACTTGCTCATCCTGAGGTGCCATGCACACATTCCCAGTGATGCAGAGCGGGCGCTTGGCTCAGCCCCTTGGAGTATGACTCACTCCAGAAAGATGGGCTGTGCTGGCTTTGTCGGAGCCCCTCCCTCAACTTCCCCCCATCCCCTGCTAACATACACTGGAGCTTGGTCAAAGGTGTTTTATCAGTTAAGAGCTTTAATCTGATACAAGTAGCCAGAAACCCAGACGCACTGGTGTGGATGGAGGTGGGCAGTCGGGGGCCACCAGAACCAAGTCTCTCTCTGCTTTCCATCCCACCTGCATTAGTGAGGTCCTTCATTCTCGCGCTCTCACTAGATTCATATCCCCTTCCCAGTAGACTTCCACTTTCACGGCATTGGCCAGGTGGGGTCATGTGACCACCCCTCTCTGCGAGGGAGACTGGGAAGGTGAGTATTTGTGACTGGGAAATTGTCCTATAAATGGATATAAGACAGGAAATTCACAATGCCTGCCACAGATGGAGTTTGTGTTTCTCTTCCTCGCTGTCCTTGTTTGGAGGTGACTTGAGGGAAGAAAGGACTAAGGCAACTTGACCCTGCCAATCAAAGCTGCCAGTGCTCCATGGGTCAGTGTTTACACCCCTGATCCTGCCCCACTGGTCTCCTGGCCTGTCCCTGTGCCAGCAGGGCCCTGCTTTCCTCTCCATGGCTTTGTATGATATGGTCGTGTCCAGTGGTGTGACTCCAAGATTCATAATGGGGTTTTTTTATAATTATGAATGGTATCTGTATCCATTCTTAATATTTTTTAGTTTGTTGTAGCAAGGGTGACCATATAGTTTATCATCAAAATCTGAATACCTTTGAGTGTGAAAGGGGAACAATATTAAAAATGATGTCAGAACAACAGGTGTTAACTGGGACTGTCCCAAGCCAAGACATATAATCAATCACCCTGGTAAATGTTGAGGTAAATGAACACTGTTGGTTTTCTAGGTTGATCTGATGTCTCACAGATTGAAAATTGTATCTTTATATCTGCACTCTCTGTTCTAATAATTAGCCTGTTGATTCTGTTGGATTTTCTATGTATCTCATCTGCAAATAATTGTAATTTGAGACCTTCTGTTGCACTCCTGACACTCTGTACTTTTCTTGTCTTATTGCGTGGGGCAGGAACGCTAGTGCTATTAATATATGGAACCATCGTGTCGACAGGCTTCCTTGTCTTGCTTCCAGTCTGAAAGTCAAACCATTCTCAATATCCAGAAGACAAAGACAAGTCATGGGCTCAGAGAAAAACTGGCTTCTCCTGGTACTGAGGTCTGAGAGAAATGTCCCCAGTGTGTCCCCATGGAGGAGACACCATGTGATATTTTGTTTCCTTCTGCCTCCCCAGAAAACCCTTTCGTCGTGCCTCAGGATGGGGGAGGTGAGACCCGAAGCACCCGGTGCCGCCTCCAAGAAGAACAACGTCAACAGAGACGCCAGGGAGAGCCGAGGTGGCCGCGGTGGTGGCAGAGAAGGAAATGCCACCTGTGCCCAAAACCCCCTTCTGCAGACTTCTAAGATCAGGAGCAAACTCAGGGGCAGGGGTCTGGAGTGCAGGGGAGGGGATTCTGAGCCACCCGTCCGCAAGCAATAGTCCCATTTTGGGCTGGTGGCTTCTGAGAGGTGACACCATTTTGGACTCGAGATGACCAACACAAAGCTGCTCCGGCCGATTCAAGCTGGAAGGAGTTAGGTCTCTGCGTCGTGTCCGTTCCCTTGCCTCTGTTTCCTCCAATAGTGGCTGTGGGCCTCTCTGTGTCAGAATATTGAGTGTGAGTGTGTGTGTGTGTGTGTGTGTGTGTGTGTGTGTGCGCGCGCGCGCGCACATGTGTGATTTGGGTGTTCTTTTGTTTGTTTGGTTGGTTGGTTTTTATTCCCTGATGGGCACATGTCACGTTGTGGTGGGGGTCCTCGCCAGCGTCCTGGGTTCAGCTTTTTGCTGTAGCTGGCAGCTGGGAACCAGATGGAGTCGGGGAGCGCCGATCCCAGCCCTGCTGTGTCTCTGGGGACGCTGGGGATTTGAAAATGCCAGGAAGAGTTTGTTCTTGTGGATGTCATTCCCATAGCAACAGTAATGATAAGGGTGGTGTCTTGGGCCATCCACGGGGCGGGCACTAGTTTGGGTGTCTTTATGCACATCCTCTCTCACCACCTGGGAGGAGGTGTGATGAGCCCCCTGCAGGAACCGATCAGAGTGGGTATAGTGCTG
>NW_017731514.1:40620-49438 GCF_001890085.2 Hipposideros armiger | reverse complement strand
ATGCCAGGCCTTATCCATGCAGAGCAGTGACTGCCGCGGAGGGTGCCCAGCAGCCGTTTAGCCCAGCTGGGTCACCCCACACCTGCATCCCATGTGAGGAGCTGCGGGCTCACAGGGACCTAACTGCGGGCAGCTGGGGGAGGCGGGCACAAGACCCAGATTCTGACATCACTCTGCGTTAAGAGCAGTGTAACCCCAGGCAAGTCCCGTGCCCTCTCTGCCCTCAGTTTCCCCGTTGGTAAGAGGAAGGAGTCAGACAAGGCATTTAGGGGTTTCATGTCTGCCTTCCTGTGGTTATGCTCATGCAGCCGCTCACACAGAGACGCTTCCTCTGCCATGGAGGAGCTGGTGGCCTTGTCTCCCTGCCCCGGAGGCCTGGAGGTTACTGTCACAGAAACCAGCTAGGGCTAGGATTCGCCCGATCCACAGCCCTGAAATTCACAACTTGCAGGTCGCCGCTTCTGGCCCTACAGTGGTCTTTTCAGGAGTGACCGACAGATAACTCCCAAGGGGGTTTACTGTAGCAGCCGGGCTTGGGCTGGGACACTCTGCTGTATGCAGGAGGCCTCCCATCTATAGCTCAGCAGACCTCACAGGTGCAAACAGTACCAGGGCAGCCAGTGGTGCAGAGAACGCAGCACCGCCCTTTACCAGCTGTGTGGCCTTAGGCAAGTCACTTTCCCTCTCTGAGCCTCAGCTTTTCACCTGTCAAGTGTGTAGGGTGGGGGCACGGAGTGGTGGAGGGGGTGAGGACACGGAACATGGTGGTGAGTGGCCCTTGGAAGGCAGGTGTGTGTAATTCAGTCGCTCCCCATGTCAAGGGCTCCCCCAAGCCCCATGGGACCCCGGGCCATCCCCATGAAAACCTGTCCCCATCTTACTGTGGCAGGCGGACGTGCCAATGGTAGTGTCTCTGAGAATAAGATGCAGGATAGTGGCAAATTTGAGTAGAGATTTATAGTGTTAGCGTTTCTTAGTGACTCCCAAACGTGAGTTTTCAAGCTGCCTCTGTTTCCTTCTTACTGTGTGCTTCTGGCTATCACCACGTAATCTGTAAAAATAACAATAAAAATTATACAAAAAGAAAAGCAAGAAGAAGAGACAGAAGATGACAACAAGGAATCAATCGGTATTCAACGCTGGCCTGTGTCACTCACTCCCTGTTTTTGTAAGGACTTTTTTTCCCCACTGGGAACTGTGTGTTATTAACGAGCAGTTTTATGCTTTCCATCTCGTCCGAGTATGGTATAATTGTGGTGTGTTTTGGAATCTCTACTCAGAGCCCATAGCTGGTAGCACCCAGGGCCTCACCCTCACCTTAACCTTGGAAATCGCCCTGGGACTCGAGGAGCAAACAGCCCTCTCATGCAGACGTGCCTGGAGCCGCTGGCTGCTAGGCGAACATTTAATGCTGACCGATCTGAAACAGGCCTTAACTGAAAACATGCACATGCACGCACACATGCACACACATGCACACATGCACACACATGATTCTGCAGGTAGATCTAGTCTCTGTTGTTTTAGAAAAACAGCAGGTAGGCAGCTAGTTGGGTGGTGGCACTTCCTATAATCATTGGAAAGCCTCTTCAGGCAAATTTGGGCCCCAGGACTGGAGAGAAGGACTGAGGGGTGTCAGGGAAGACACAGCCAGGAATGGGGGTAACATTCTGCCGAGAGATGCTTCCCAGCTCACCGTCACATCCAAAGCCCTCCGTAGGCTATTTCAGTCACAACGGACTGTGTTGGTGGCTGTCCCCCACACTACCAGCAGACCCTGAGGACCCCCTGCCCGTGCCAGGAAGGGACCCGGCCTCCGCTGCCCCTCCAGCCCACTGTCCTTGCCCAGGCCCTGTTCCCTGGCCCAGCTGACACCCCATTTACCATGTCTACAAGAAGTTGTACCAGAAAAAAGACAAGTTTCCCAGGGCCACAGACTTCTAAAAAATTGTTATTGGTTTATTTAATTTTGTCAACTTGGCTAATTGGTCCCTACCAACGGGAATAGTTGTGCCATAGGTGGCCTTCCAAGTGAACTCACAGAGGTCTCAATCACCCAAATTGACATGACAGCCCTGAGTGGAGTTATTGGGGGGCATTTCTTGTCAATGTTGGGGGGCAGCCACCTCATTGCAGAGACACATCTATGTGGGGCTCCCTCATCTGCTATGCAAGTCGGGTTGGAATGGTAGAGGCAATTCTCGGGGATTCTTAACCTTATTGCCCACCTGGCAGGTGTCAGATCGTGTCAACCTGGTCCCTGCAGACCATTTGAAAGGTCAAAGGGGCAGCCAACCACCCAGTGAGTGGGTGACACTGTGGTCACTGCCATCTGCAGCCCTGGGACACATCACCAGGCTGGGGTGGTGCCCTGTGCCCTCCAGGAAGCAAACACTACACATCTACTGGCGTCACACAAGGCTCCCAGCCCCCCTTTGTAGCACAAATACACCACCAGATGGTAGTTAAGTGAGTGTATGCAACTTTGGGGCTCAAGGCCAGAAAAACGCCAATGTTAAAGCTGGGCGGTCAGGTGAGATAGCAGACCCTAGAAAATCCATTTGTTCATACATGCATTCATTCATCTAGTCAACAAATATTTACCCAGCGCCACACCCAGTGCCCATCAGGGAGCAGTTCCGGCCATAGACAGACATCAGGGAATGTGCCGTGTCCGAGGGAGAGGCTGGGTCATCTGTGCAATGACTGGTTGTGCTTAACAGGAATGCTTAGATTCACAAAGCGCGTCGGGAACACTTACCTACCCTGTCCACGAAAGTGACCTTGGAGGTGACATTGTCTTCCCCTCCCACACCCAGTTTCTAATCCAAGACCCTGCCAGTTAGCTGGTGCTAGATAGAAGCTTGGTGAGTGAACGGCTTTCACCATTTGTCACACTGCACCTAAAACTCCTATCTTCGCGTCAAAGCCCTGACCCATTTGTCCTTGACAGACTGAAATTCAGGGCCGCTGCAGTGCCCACCTCCAGGGGGGACCATTCACAACGCTGTCACATAAATGGTAATGGGCTCCCGGGGCACTGTTCCTGTCGACTGCGCTGTGAACAGCAATTCCTAGGTTTGCGCAGTGAGGGGCCCTAACCCACCCTCCAAAATCTGCAGGACCCCATTAAAGTCAGAGGAACCTGGGGTGGGGGGGGGAGATCACCCATGCACGTGACGGAAAGTTACAGATGGCACGGCCACTGTGGGCATCCAGTGTGGCTGCCACTGGAACCAAATGGGTGACCTGAGAGAATCTCTTCTTGGAACCTCACCTCAGTTTCTCACACAGTTTCTCCCTGTTTCTTCCCCCCATTTTCTATGTTAAAACTAGTGAGATTTGTCACCGTCAAACAACCAAACAGGCAGAGGCTGGGTGATGTGCAATAACTAGTGGGGACTGTGATAGTGAGGGGCTCTGTCACCCAACAAGGCAGGGGTCCCCCGGGCCCGGTGTGTTCCCCCCAGGGTCAGTGGGACCGGGGCACACAGCTACAGGTGGGACGGAAGTGTTTTCTCTCTCCTGTGACACCCGACTCACATGAGCAGGCATCGGGTCTCTGAGGATTGATAACCAGGAAAACCAAAAACCAATAATATTCCTAATATTAATAATAATATGATATAATAATAATGATGTGTTTTACACTGACTGCTGTTGCACTGCTTTTGTCTTTATATACAGTAGTTTTTATAAACATGTCCTTAGGTTTTAATAAAGGAGTGTCATGTTAACTGTTCCCTGTATAAACATTTGCTTTCGTGGTTCACAACGCGCTCGCGGGAACCTCTGCTCGTGTTATCGGTCGCTCTCTGTCAGGGAGGGTGGAGGACAAGGGCCTAAGGTCTTAGCCGAGGAGATGTCTGAGGTGGCATCAGGGGCAGCTGGTCACGTGAGTCCATTCTGAAGACCTCAGCGTGTCCAGAGCCAAGGGCAGATCAAGAGGCCAGGCCGGCACCACGTCCCAAGGGGCAAGGGCCAGATCAGAAAGGAGATAGAGCCGCGAAGGGGGACGGCAGTGGCGGGAGGAGCTGTGAACACGCGGGCAGGACAGGGACAGTTGCTGCAGCTGCTGTCCCCCTGAGTGTCCCCTGCAACTTTCTCACCTCGTGTAATCCCCATGCCTCAGGCTGGTACAGTGTGAGTCTATTTCACTACCTGGCTCAGAAGTTACAACCAGGCGACTGAGCACCAGCTCCAGCCAGTGGGTTCGTGGAGAAGGACCAGAGCCTCTGCATTCAGGGAGGGACACACACTTATTGGACAAACAGGGGTTTTAGGCTTCCAATCGCTGCTGCCCACAGGGGCCACTTTGGACCTGCTTTCTGCCCAGGTCTCAACCCCATTAACAATTTGGCAGCGGTATCGCTCCAGAAGCACAGAGGCTCAGGCCAGTTCAGTTCAGTTTCAATCTCAAATGCTGTTCAAAGCTCCTTCTCCCACCCCGATGGTCTTGAGTCCCATATGACCACCAAGTGGGTGGGGGCAGGGGGTTGACTCCCTCCTGCCTCCCAACCCAATCAGCTCTAGGGCTATGGCAGAGGAAACATATCAAAACAAAAGCTGGGTGTGTGGGGGGGGAATATTGCTGTCACTGTTTTGCTGCTATGGGCACATTTTGGGGGCAAATTGAGGCTTCTTTGAAGAGCTCTGTGGGAGGCCCTCTCATGCTCCTATAAAACCAATGTTCACACCAAAAACTTGTACATGAATGTTGATAGCAGCTTTATTCATAGTACCCCCAAGATGGAAACTATCCAGATGCCCTTCAACTGGTAAATGGTTAAACAAACTGCGTACATCCATACCATGGAATACTACTCAGCAATAAAAAGGAATGAAATATTTATTGATATGTGCAACCATCCGGTTGCAGCTCCAGAGAGCTACACTGCATGAAAAAAAGTCAATCCCCAAAGGTTACATGCTATATGGTTTCATTTATGTAACAGTTTTGAAATGACACAATTCTAGAAATGGAGGACACATTCGTGATTTCAGGGATTAAGGAAGAGGTGGGATCAGGAGGGGAGTGGGTGTGGCTATAAAAGGGCCACAGGGAGGGTCCTGTGGTGATGGGAATGTTACATATCTTGACAGTATCAGTGTCCACATTGTAGCTGTGATATTGTACTATAGCTTTTGCAAGATGTTACCATTTGGGGAAACTGGGTAAAGAGAACTTGCTACACTACTTCTTACAACTACATGTGAATATACAATTATCTCCAAAGGAAAAGGTTTAACTTAAAAAAAAACAGATTGGACACAACTGAAGAAAGAATGAATGAACCTGAATATATATCAGAAGAAAATACACAGAATGAAGACCCTGGAAACAAAAGGCTGAAAAGCACTTAATAGTCATATGACACACGTAACTGACATGTAATTGTAGTTCCAGAAGTGGAGGGGAAAGAGAATGTAGGAGAAATAATATTTGAAGAGATAAAAGGCTGAGAAATTTCTACAACTGATTAAAGACATCAGGCGCATATTCAAGAAGCCCTACTTTTTCTTTTTTTTTTTATTGGGGAATTGGGGGAATGGAACAGTGCTGGGGAATTGGGGGAAGGGGAACAGACAAGTTGTTGTCGTTTTGTTCTTCAGTCTAGTTGTGGAGGACNAGATCTCTGCTGGGCTGGGTGATAAGCAGTATGGAAACCCGGAGGGAAAGGTTCTAGAAACCCTTCCACTTTAAGGTGGGACTTTCACACAAACTTGGATGGCCGTAACATTCATCCACAAAGCTGGCCGTGGCCACTGCCCACCCCACTGCCCTGGGACACACAAGGAAGGGCATCACCCGGGGACGTGATCACATCAGTCTCGAGGGCCACGCTGCCAGTGTAGATACACTCACTTCACTGGTGTCAGTGATACAAAAATCTACCCCCAGCTCTTACTCGTTGGGCCCTGCTCAATAAATGGGTGTCCCCTCTGATCACGTATCTTCACTTCGCCAGACCCAGTGCTCTCACACCGAGACTCCATCAGACACAGCTGTGAGCAGGCCGGCCCCTGCTCACTGTCACGGTGCCAGTTTTCTAGCAGGGGAGAGAGGACAGGGAGCAAATGAGTAGTGAAGAAGGGAGATAGCAATAGTGGTGAGCACTCTGCCGAGAATTCAGTCACAGCAATACATGAGTGTGCATCATGTTGAGCTTGGGCCATCTGGGAAGGCCTTTCTGAGCAGGTGATAGTTAAGCCCAGATCTGAATGATAAACAACAGCCAGCTTTGGGAATAGGGGAAGAGCGTCCCAGGCAGAGGGAACAGCTAGTGCAAAGGCCCTGAGGCAGCAACAGGCTCAGTGGTTTCAGGGAATCGCAATAAATCCAGGGTGGCTGGCACCCAGAGGGAGGTGGAAGGGGATGAGGGTGAGAGAGCCCAGACTCTGAGGTTCACTGTGCGTCCGCTTAAGGCTGCACAATACAACCCCCTGTCCTTTGATAAAGCAGAAAGAACGTCCCAGGGTGTAAAGCGTTTTCCACATAGCTGGGCTCTTCATCCTCTCAACAGCCCCACAAAGAAGGGACTCGCCCCATCTCATGGACTAGGAAACTGAGACTCGGATGGGTCGAGTGGCGTGCCCAAGGTCACACGGGCAGGCTGTGGAAGACCCAGGCCCATGGCTTCAGTCCCGATGCTACGGCCCAGGCGGACAGCTTGGTAGAGGCAAAGCGGGAGAACTTTTGCTTGGGGTCTTGATGAGGGATGGGCCTGGCTTCCTTGCCCTCGGACGTGAGTCATGCCCGAATATGCCAGGCCTTATCCATGCAGAGCAGTGACTGCCGCGGAGGGTGCCCAGCAGCCGTTTAGCCCAGCTGGGTCACCCCACACCTGCATCCCATGTGAGGAGCTGCGGGCTCACAGGGACCTAACTGCGGGCAGCTGGGGGAGGCGGGCACAAGACCCAGATTCTGACATCACTCTGCGTTAAGAGCAGTGTAACCCCAGGCAAGTCCCGTGCCCTCTCTGCCCTCAGTTTCCCCGTTGGTAAGAGGAAGGAGTCAGACAAGGCATTTAGGGGTTTCATGTCTGCCTTCCTGTGGTTATGCTCATGCAGCCGCTCACACAGAGACGCTTCCTCTGCCATGGAGGAGCTGGTGGCCTTGTCTCCCTGCCCCGGAGGCCTGGAGGTTACTGTCACAGAAACCAGCTAGGGCTAGGATTCGCCCGATCCACAGCCCTGAAATTCACAACTTGCAGGTCGCCGCTTCTGGCCCTACAGTGGTCTTTTCAGGAGTGACCGACAGATAACTCCCAAGGGGGTTTACTGTAGCAGCCGGGCTTGGGCTGGGACACTCTGCTGTATGCAGGAGGCCTCCCATCTATAGCTCAGCAGACCTCACAGGTGCAAACAGTACCAGGGCAGCCAGTGGTGCAGAGAACGCAGCACCGCCCTTTACCAGCTGTGTGGCCTTAGGCAAGTCACTTTCCCTCTCTGAGCCTCAGCTTTTCACCTGTCAAGTGTGTAGGGTGGGGGCACGGAGTGGTGGAGGGGGTGAGGACACGGAACATGGTGGTGAGTGGCCCTTGGAAGGCAGGTGTGTGTAATTCAGTCGCTCCCCATGTCAAGGGCTCCCCCAAGCCCCATGGGACCCCGGGCCATCCCCATGAAAACCTGTCCCCATCTTACTGTGGCAGGCGGACGTGCCAATGGTAGTGTCTCTGAGAATAAGATGCAGGATAGTGGCAAATTTGAGTAGAGATTTATAGTGTTAGCGTTTCTTAGTGACTCCCAAACGTGAGTTTTCAAGCTGCCTCTGTTTCCTTCTTACTGTGTGCTTCTGGCTATCACCACGTAATCTGTAAAAATAACAATAAAAATTATACAAAAAGAAAAGCAAGAAGAAGAGACAGAAGATGACAACAAGGAATCAATCGGTATTCAACGCTGGCCTGTGTCACTCACTCCCTGTTTTTGTAAGGACTTTTTTTCCCCACTGGGAACTGTGTGTTATTAACGAGCAGTTTTATGCTTTCCATCTCGTCCGAGTATGGTATAATTGTGGTGTGTTTTGGAATCTCTACTCAGAGCCCATAGCTGGTAGCACCCAGGGCCTCACCCTCACCTTAACCTTGGAAATCGCCCTGGGACTCGAGGAGCAAACAGCCCTCTCATGCAGACGTGCCTGGAGCCGCTGGCTGCTAGGCGAACATTTAATGCTGACCGATCTGAAACAGGCCTTAACTGAAAACATGCACATGCACGCACACATGCACACACATGCACACATGCACACACATGATTCTGCAGGTAGATCTAGTCTCTGTTGTTTTAGAAAAACAGCAGGTAGGCAGCTAGTTGGGTGGTGGCACTTCCTATAATCATTGGAAAGCCTCTTCAGGCAAATTTGGGCCCCAGGACTGGAGAGAAGGACTGAGGGGTGTCAGGGAAGACACAGCCAGGAATGGGGGTAACATTCTGCCGAGAGACGCTTCCCAGCTCACCGTCACATCCAAAGCCCTCCGTAGGCTATTTCAGTCACAACGGACTGTGTTGGTGGCTGTCCCCCACACTACCAGCAGACCCTGAGGACCCCCTGCCCGTGCCAGGAAGGGACCCGGCCTCCGCTGCCCCTCCAGCCCACTGTCCTTGCCCAGGCCCTGTTCCCTGGCCCAGCTGACACCCCATTTACCATGTCTACAAGAAGTTGTACCAGAAAAAAGACAAGTTTCCCAGGGCCACAGACTTCTAAAAAATTGTTATTGGTTTATTTAATTTTGTCAACTTGGCTAATTGGTCCCTACCAACGGGAATAGTTGTGCCATAGGTGGCCTTCCAAGTGAACTCACAGAGGTCTCAATCA
>NW_017731514.1:32404-37733 GCF_001890085.2 Hipposideros armiger | reverse complement strand
GTCGCCGGTTTCTGGACCGCAGAAGCCCTACTTTTTAACATAAGATTTCCATCACCACGAGGACCTCTCCTGTTGCCCCCTTGTAGCTACATGTACTCACCCCAGGCCCCACCCTCCCCTTAATCCCTGACAATCACAAACCTGTCCTCCATTTCTATAATGGTGTCATTTCAAGAATGTTATAGAAACAGTATCATGCAGTATGTAACCTTTTGGTATGGAAGTAAATCTGCTCCAAGCAAGTAGTCCTGATTCAAGAAGCAAAAGACTATCTTAAAAAAGAAAATCTTAAAAGCAACTAGTAAAGGGGTGGGGTTTAGGGAGATTGAGGAGAGAGTACCTTCGAAGACGCACAATTAGACAGACTGAAGACTTTACAATAAAAGTAATGGAAAACAGAAAACAGTAGAATAGTATTTTGGATGTGCTGAAAGAAAGTCACTGTCAACCTGGAACGCTAAACCCAGCAAAAATATCTTTCAAGAATGAAGGCACCTAATAACACATGGCCTCAAAATATATAAAGCAAAAACTGATACAAGTACAAGGAAAAATGGACAAAACCACAATCATAGCAAGAGATTTTAACATACCACTCTATAACAGGTAGACAATCAGATGAAAAGCCAGTAAGAGTATGGTAGACTTTAACACTATTAAGAAAACTAATAGACATATTTAGAACAATGCTTCCAACAAGTATGAAAAATATTCTTTTTAAAGCAGACACAGGCCCTTAATGAAAAGTTACCATGTCCCAGATAATTAAGCAAATCTCAAGCAACTTCAGAGGACATTATTTGACCAGAATGCCATTAAGATAAAAATCTATGAAGAAAAAGAAAAAAAGATAATTAGAAAATTCCCACTTGTTTGGGAAATAAGAAATAGAATTATAAATAGCCTAAGGTCAAACAAATAATCATAATGGGAATTAGAAATTATTTAAGCATAAAGGAAATGATACATATTAAAACTTGTGTGATGCAGGTAAGTAACTTAAAGCTGAGAAGCATGCATTGCTAAAAAAAAATATATGCTAAAAAAAGTATATATATAGCAAAGAAGATTTAAATATGAGGAGACAAACTGTGTTCCTGGATTGGAACACAATATAGTAAAGATGTCAGTTCTCCCCAAATTGATACACAAATTTAACTTACTGAAAATCTAATGAATCAGCCATATTTCTTACAAATTAAAAATAGAATAGTCAAGGGGCCGGCCGAGTGGCGCATTGGTTAAGAGATGGCTTGGGACGCCAACTCTAAGCAGCAGGGCCTGGGCTCGGATCCCACATGAGGGCCAGTGACACTGTGCCCTCTACAGCTAAAATGGTGAACAACAGCTCAACCTGGAGCTGGGCTCCCGTGAGTCGCTGTGATGGCATAGGCTGCAACCCCTACTGCAGTGGGCTGCCGTGTGTGGCTGGCAGCCAGCATGAGTGGCTGGCAGCCGTTGTGAGCTGACAAGAGCTGCCATGAGCGGCCGTCCAGAGGCTGGTGACCGGTCTGCCTCACCCGGGAAGAGTGCAATGATAATACCAACATGGGCCAGTGAGGCGACTTGCTCCACAGCTAGACTGAAGAACAAAATGACAGCAACTTGTCTGTTCCCCTTCCCCTGGTTCCCCAGCACTGTTCCAATTCCCCAATAAAATCTTAAAAAGATAAAAAAATAAAATAAATAAAAATAGAATAGTCAAACACAAAATAAAAGGAAAAGAACAATGAAGGTAAATGCAAAATTAATTTTTAAAAAAGGAAAATAAACATAACACAGAATCAGCAAAGGCAAGTGCTAATTCTTTGAAAATGTTTAATAAAATTGATAAGTCTTTGGCAAAACTCATCAAGAAAACAGAGAAGACACAATTTCTAGTATCAGGAATTTAAAAAAAAGATACCACTATATATCCAGCAATGATAAAAGAAAAAAAGATAAGAGACTGTTAAAAATTGTATCTGAATCAGTTGAAAATTTAAAAGAAACAGATAATTTTCTTTTAAAAAAATATAAGTTTCTAAAGCTGATACTTGACTAATAGAAATCTGAAGAGGTGTATAATTATTAAATAAATTGAATCCATAAACAAATCTTTCCCACTAAGAAAACTCCAGGCCCTGCAAATTCAACCAAGCAACAATAATGATAATCTTATATAAACTCTTCTAGAGGACAGAAAATGAATATAAAAGAGTAAAAAAATGGCCTCAATTCATTTTAGGAGGCCAGAGTAACCCCGATACCAAAACCTGACAAAGGGAGTCTCAATCATCAACAAAGATGTGAGCATCTCAATCAAAATAGAGCAAATGGAATCCAGCGTGCGCTCATCAGGTGTACCCCAGAAATGTCAGGTTGGTTTAACATCGCAAAAACAATATGTGCAGATCACAGCAGTAGCACAGTAAAGAGAAAAACATGATCATCATTTCAATAGACACAGAAAAAATTATAAAGTTCAATACCCATTCAAGGCGGAACATGCTAGGCAAGCAAAGAACACAAGGGAACTTTTTTTAGAAGAGTTCACAGATACCCGTGAAAAACTCACAGAAAACATCTTATGTGTCTTAATGCTTGAAATATTGAAAGCTTTCCTTTCCGCTCAGAAACAAGCCCATAATACCTGCTATCCCCACTTCTAGCCAACATGGAAAATGAAATCCTGGCAGCAGTGTAAGGCAAAGACAAGAAATAATAAGCGTAAGGATTGAAGTGGAAGAAATTAAAATGACCTCTTTCAAGATGATATGATTGTCCAGGTAGACAATCCCAAATAATCTAATTTAAATTAAATTCAGTGGCTAAGCATAAAAAATATGTATCTTGGGCCGGACGAGTGGCTCAGTTGGTTAAGAGTTACTTTAAGAGCGTGAGCTCTGAGCAACCGGGCCGCTGGTTCGATTCCCACATGGGCCAGTAACGCTGTGCCTGAGCTGAGCTGCCACTGAACAGGCGGCAGGATGGCTCAGCTAAAAAAAAAAATTATATATATATATATATATATATATCATTCTATCTATAATATATATATATATCATTCAAGCAAAATCTGATGTGGGTTGGCAAGAACCCTCTCCTATACACCACTCACAGGTCTAGGCACCCTCCATCCTGTCCACTGTCACCTCATCTTGTGGCCTCCACAGTCGCCATTGCAAGGAAAGACAGTGTGAGGGAAAGTCGCCAGCTCTTCAACACTTTGACCTGGAAGTAACAGGTGTCACTTCCCCTCACATTTCATTGGTTGGCACCAGTCACATGGCCCTACCGAACTGCCAGGGAACTAGGAAGTGTAGTCTTTCTTTGGTCCCCAAATATTCAAGTCACTCTTTTTCTACAAGTAGAACAACCTCACACCATCTCAAGAGAGACCATCCTACTCTTGGTCCCTGAACCCAGCTTGAAATCTCGGGTCTTCGAGTGAGCAATCTGTCCAGTGCTCTCCAGTGGATCTGCACCTGCCTCTTTTTGGTCTAGAGATTATAATACAAACTGAAAGAGACGTGGTCTTATACAGACCCAATATCCCGTGATGGAGCAGGGCCAGGACAACTGCAATAAACGCTTCTGTGTGGAGATAGGAAGGATGGAGACAGGCAGTGGTCTCTGTTCTACAGAAATTCTGAAGCCCTGCTGTGTAGATGTTGTAAAGGCCCCTTCCCTGGGTTAGACTTCTCTGGTAGGAAATCCCTTGTTCATTGTTCTCCCTGCTCCCCAACTATGTCACTCCATCATCCTGCTTGGCCGCATCTGAAATGGACGTGAGAATATGCCATCTTTGAGGGCTGTGAAACTGTCAGCTGCTGCCTGCCCACGGAAGACTGGGGCCCCACGGCTTCTTTTAAGCCATGAACAACCCAAGACTTATTTTAACCCAAGCGTTGGGTTTCTTTCATAATACAATTTCCTTGAAAAACTTAATAAGCTTCTGATTGATTTGTTTCCAGTGAGTTACCATGTTCCATACCTCCATTCAGAAGTCCTTTCTGAGATCTAGACCTCAGCTCTCCTTAGTAGCCTTTTTGTCTCTAGGTCTCACTCACAATACAAACACTCTCAATGCAGAGAAATATCCTGAACCAACACCAGACCCCCAGTAGCTAGAGAAGAAATGATAAACATTAGGTAATATTAAAATTAATCTTTGTATGGCAAAAGGTAACACACATGTGAACAAGAGACTTAAACAGAGAGACACATATGAGCTTATGTTTCATTTACAGAGAGCATGAGCAAATTGACAGAAAGAATAAACAACCCCATCTCTAGAAAAAGAAAAAAGGACATCAAAAGAAAATTCGCAGAGTGAATCTAAAGGACAACAAACATGAAAAGACTTTCAAACGCACTGGTATGGGGGGAGGGGGAGGACGAAGTGAAATAATGAGATACTACTTTACACCTATCAGACTGGCACAAACTAAATTGCAAATCTCTCATTAGCAGCTGTATGAGAAAAGAGCACTCTTATGCACCGCTGCTAGAAACGAGAATTATTGTAACCTTTGTGGAAAGCAATCTGAAAATATCTATGAAAATTGAAAATACATAACACGCTTTGACCCAGAGTGGATGGAATGGAATTCCACGTTGGGGTGGGAAACCAAACCAAATTCCACGTTGGGGTGGGAAACCAAACATCAACAGGGGGCCAGACTCAGTGGGGTAGCCAGCTCTCCAGGAAAGAAAACAAATGCACGCCTCTGTGTACGTACCATGTTGATTAAAAAAATGCGGTAACATAAAGGATGTGTGGCAAAATCGACAAGTAATAATAAAATGTATAACACTGTTCATTGTAAACTGTATATAGTCAACTGATTCTCACCGAAAGTTTATGTTGATTTTTGCCCCAAATCAAGTATCGCCAACCACAACTGTAACCAAAGAACAAGTGAGTGCAGGTCCAACATGAACGTGCATCGACAGTTGCCTTTTTGTTAAAGTGTAAGAGGAAAGCGAATCAAAGAAGACGTGTGGAAACGTCCCTTGTCCCTCAGTGGCATGGCTGCCCTCTTTGTTGGATTATATAACAGTTGTCAAATCCTGGGAGAAAGGTTCCTCAGCTTTTCTGTGCTATTCACGATGCAATGGCTACAGCCATGACACACTTTTAAGCTGAACTTGCGTTATTAATGTTAATGTTTCTTAAGCCTAGACCAGGCGTCGGCAAACTTTTGAGATGGAAGAGCCGCCAGGGGTCGGCAAACTGCGTCTCGTGAGCCACATGCAGCTCTTTGGGTACGTACATGTGGCTCTGAAGTAAAATTGAAAATGAAACTAAAACTATCATAGTTTCATGTATAAAATTTTTAAAGGA
>NW_017731514.1:19641-32299 GCF_001890085.2 Hipposideros armiger | reverse complement strand
TCGGCAAACTTTTGAGACGGAACGTACCCAAAGAGCCGCATGTGGCTCGCGAGCCGCAGTTTGCCGACCCCTGGTCTAGACAACCAACAAACAATAAATCAAGCCCTGATTTGTCATGTGTGCATACTCTTTCACCAAGGCCACCTGTGAACTGCCCACGTGACATGTCTGATGGCAGACTTGGCGAGAGATGCCCAGAGGCACGCTACTATGCAACATTATAGAGCACTTATTGGCCCTGTTTTTAATATCATGCATTTAATTATACGTTTATAGAATTTAATTTTTCACTGGCTGCATTTAATAACTGGCTCACAAAATTTCAGAAAAATTAACAATAGGCTGTCACGAGCCAGTGTGTGCTGGCCTCCAGCACGCCCCCGGGAAGGGTTGACTAATGTAGAACGGCCACACTGTGGAAATTTATGCAACTATTCAAAAGAATGAATTGGCGTCCTACAGGGGATTTGGAGGCCTTGCAGAATCAGAAAAGCAAAATATAGACAAGAGAATATAGTAACTGATTACATTTTTGTAACATAATGACCCCTCCCCACACAACAAAACCTCTATGCATGTATCTACATATATATATTAATCAGGGATAGCACGAGTGTTCAGAAGAATAAGGCAAATTGGGGACATAAGGTGGCATGTGTAGGAAGGCGAAAAGGGAGCCAAGAAAAATGAAAACACAACACGAAGCCCGCCAATAGAACAAACTGTGCGTGTGTTAACACATTTTGTCATTCGCGGGTACGATATGCATGTACTTGTATGTCTTCATGTCATTACAATACTTTTTTAAAGCAAGTCCTCAGTTGAACAGTTGTTTAGGTTATCTATGGTGGCATAACAAACCACCCCAAAACTTAGTAGCTTAAAAGACCCACAACCATTTGCCATGACCTTCTGTGGGTTGAACATGTGAGTTTCCCGTGTGGTGGTGGCTGGGGTGCTGGGATGGCTGGAGGGTTCAGCATGACCTGCCTCACACGGCTGGCGGTTGACACTGGTGACAAGCCAGGAGCTCAGATGGGGCTCTCCGGTGGGGACCTCTGCTCTCCTCCATGTGGGCCTCTCTCTCCACCTGGCTGCTTGGGTGACTGGAGTGAGCAAGGGGTGAGCAGAGGAAGTGTTGTTAGAGAGGGTACAGGAGCCAAATTATATGGGCCTTGGAGACCCCTGTAAGGACCTTGGCTGGTATTTCGAATGAAAAGTGGGAGCATTTGCAAGATTTTGAGGAAAGGAGTGACATGCTATGGCTTCATGCTTTTTAAGGCTTATTCTGTTGGCTGCGCTGAGAACAGACTGTAGGGAGCAAGGATGAAGTGGCTGGAACCCAGATGGAAGAAGTGGGGTGGGGAGACGCAGTCCGATTCTGGGTGCATTTGGGAGGTAGGGCCGACATGAGTTTCTGAGAGACCAGATGGGGGTGTGAGATAAACAGGGGCGCCCCGGGCAAACACAGGCTCTCGGCCGGAGCAGCGGAACGACTGAGACGGGGCTGCCGTCAGCCGTCAACCGAGGCAGGGAGGCTGGAAGGAGGTCAGGAGTTCAGGGGCAGATGTGCTGAGCTTGAGAACAGGCGCCTTTGACACCCAAGTGGCATTGTCACGTTTCACAGTTGGAAACATGGTGGGAGCTCAGGACAGAGGTCCCAGCTGGAGGTATGATGTGGCATCACTAGCAAATCGATGGTATTGAAAGCCACAAGCCGGGATCACGAAGGGAGTGAGTGGTTCATATAGGGAGACACAGCCCAAGGACTGAGCCTGGGGACATTCTAACGTGTTCAAGGTCCAGGAGACAGGAAGAACTGGCAAGGGAGTAAGGAGGCACTGGCAGAGAGTACGCAGGGGGCTTGGAAGCCAGGTGAGGGGAGGGCAGCCAGCCGGAGACAGGGACCCCTCAGCGGAGTTGGATAAACAACCCAGTCTTTCAGAGTTCTGACAACTGAACTGACAGCTGGGTCATGACGGCGCTGCTCATTGATCCCCTGCCGGGGCAGGACGCTGAGGTCTGGTCAATGACAGTGGGTTTCGGGTTGGGGGGCCGGCCACTGATTTTATTCAGAGCAGTTTCAGGGAATCTCTGGGACAAAGAGCTTGCTTGGGGTGTCGGGGCAAATTCAAGAGCGATGGGGAGGAGTTTTGCTCTTCCGAGGAGTTTTGATATCAGGAAGGGAAAGGAGACAAGACTTGTATGAAGATGGGAGGACTAGCTGGATGCCTGCACGCTGATGCTAAGAGCTCATGACGGGGCGGTTCAGCTGAGCAGCGCGTATCCTGAGCCTGGCGCTGATGGGCGGGGCCAAGCACACACCAGGAAGCAACCCAGACGAGACCTGCCCCAGGCAGCCTCCGCTTCCATGGGTCTTTCCAACCGAGGGCATCTCACCCTCGCTCCACTTGCCCTGGCTCTGCTCTGCACGCTCCCGCCGCCAACTCCAAGAGGAGGGTGAGCCCCTGAAGTGCACAGAGGCTCAGCGCTCAGATGGGTCCTTGTCTGGAGTGGCACGCACCCTTTAAAAAGAACATCCTGACTGCTGTCGGACGCCCCACCTTCCCATTAATCGCCTCGGAAAACAACCGAACTGCTGGCAAATATTCAAGCCAAACCCCAGTAGGTGAGGCAGCAAGACGTGACATTGAATGAGGATTCTGCAGCCCGGGCCCGAGAGGGGGGGCCAGACGGCTCCTGTTAAGAACGTCTATTTGCGGCTCTCCAGCCTAATTTCTGACTATGACAATGAATAAATATTGGCCTTTTCCTTCTGCAGCCTTTTCCATCTGGGTGGTTCAACCAAGTAGATGCTGCCACCTCTTGTTTTCTAGAACTGGGGAGAGACTGGGGCCCAGAGAGGGGAAGGGGGTCCACCCGGCATCTCACAGAAGGGTGGTATCAGGACACGGAGGGGGGCATTGGAAGGTTAGAGCCCCCTGGAGGGGAGCTGGCACCGCCCTGAGCTTGAGCTCTACCTCCTGCTTTTGTCCCTCCAATGCACCCTGACGAGAGCTTGTCCAACTATTACTTGAATACCACCAATGATGCGAAGCTCGCTACAGCCAAGTGTTAGATGGTTCCGAATGTTAGAAAGTTCTTTCCTTTGCAAAACTCCTTTTTTGAATTCTTATAACATGCTGAGCACCGTGCTAGACATGGGATGTAGTGAATAAAACCTGCAGGGTCCCTGCCTTCAGTGGAGAAACAAGTAGGAACCCAGACAGATAGCAAAGGGAAGGGAGAGAGAAGATTCCAGGGAGGGAGCTAGTGACAAATGCAGGGACTATGGGGGAGGGAGCTAGTGACAAATGTGGGGACTATGAGGGGGTGAGAGCTGGTGACAAATGCAGGGACTATGGGGGGAGAGAGCTGGTGACAAATGCGGGGACTATAGGGCAGTGTGAGACAGTGACAGGGTCTGCTGTCATTGGTGACCAGGAGCCCTGACAACTACGCTGATAACTCGGTAAAGAAGGCACTGTGCATGGGACATCAGCAGGGACAGCATTCTGGACACACAGCATTGGGATCCGGCTGGCCCCTGAGGATGGGGGGCCACCGTTGAAGTGGGCAGCCATCTTCCACATACTCTTCCAGGAGCAAAACTGGACGGGGCGACTGGGCGTTAGGCAGCAGGGCACTGCGCCTCCTCTCCAAGCCCAGAGGGGCTGTCTGGGTGTGTGCTGCCCCAGGCAGGGCCCTTCCTGGCTAGGTCCCTGTGGCACCCTGAGGAGCCTGTGCTCTGAGTGGCGCCGGGAGGACCCTGAGGCTCTTGAGGCCACAGTCCAGTCGGGTTGGAAGACCTAACTGCTCCCCGGCCCCAGAGGCCCGCCATCCACCAGCCTTGGGCCCCCACTCCCCGGGCTTCGTATGCATATTGGACTCCTGCTGGCTCTGAGCCCAAATCCAGCTTCTCCCCTCGCCCTGGCCCCACCCCGCCCCCCAGGGCTCACAAGCCTACTCCCCTTGCCTGGGGACAGCCCCACAGGGACCTGAAGAAGGCCGATCCCGTCCCTCCTGGGCCTTCTTCAAGATTACAGTAGGCTGGGCCGGCCAAGTGGCTCAGTTGGTTAAGAGCTCGCTCAAGAGTTTGAGCTCTGAGCAACAGCGGTTCAAGTCCAGCCCGAGCTGAGCAGCCGNGGGCCCTTCTGTACGCCTGCACTGTCTCAGCAGCTTTGGGTAAGCCTTCTCAGCTGCAGAGAGGTTTGTACCCCTCCACCTCCCTTGGGGCTCACCCTGGCTCCCCAGGAAGAAAGCAAATTAAGAGGCAGCTCTGGCTTTGGAGACAGACAAGCCTGGAGGCCACTCAGACCTCCACTCTAACGCCGTGTGCCCTTGACCAGATCACTGGAGCCCTCTGAACTCAGCTTCCTCCTCTGGAAATGGGGACGAAATAGTTCCTAACTCAGAGGCCCAACTCAAGGAGGAATCACCAAATTCACCCCCAATGTCTGGGAGGTCACCTTATGGACCCCAATTCTGCACCCACTCACTTTGCAGGGCTCTCCTGTGTCCCCACCAAGACCGCAGGGCCCGGTCTGGCTAACAGAATGAGATGGAGGTGACCACGTGCCGGCTCTGAGCCCAGGCCTCCTATGTTCTGCTTGCTCTCTGTGTCTCTGCCATGGCCAGGAGTAAAGCACGCCGGGCCCCAGGAGGAGGATGAGAGGCACATAGCACAGAGGGGAACCACCGCAGCCGAACCCAGCCAAGAGGACCTGATCCCCAGCCAACCCCCAGACAAGTGATGGCGCCTCGCTGAGCCTGTATCAGCCAAACTCAGCCGAGCTGCAGATCCAGGAGAAGAAATGATGGTGGTTTTAAGCCACTGTTTGTCCAGGTGGTTTGTTACGCAGCATTTCTATGGCAATAGCTGACTGATACAGTGCCTAGTGAACGGTGAAAATCCGATAAGTGTTGACCCCTGTTCCCACACTACCACCAGAACCACAAACACTGCACTGCTCCAGCCTATTTGCTCCTCTCCCACCTCCCAGCTCCCAGGAACCTGAGCCCTGAATCGGCCTTCCAGTCAAGAGAACCCCTGCCTCTGGGAAAGTGGGGACCACCCCACTAAAGATGGCGTCTCCATGGCGCAAAGGGAAGAGCCGCAGGCTGAGGCTCAGAAGGCTGGTTCTGGTGTCAGACCTGCCCCTGAGCAGCCAAGTGGTCCTGGCAAGTCCCTCAGCCTCTCGGGGCCTCGGTTTTCCCCTCTGTAAAACGGAGATGCAGCCCCAGCCCACACCCCACGGGTGTGGAATGAGGATGAAATGGGGGAAGGGCCAGGGGAAGCTGGATGTAGGCAGTGACTCCAGAAGAGTGTGAGGGGAGCCCAGGTTCAGGGCCTACGTAACGCCGAGGCGCTCAGGGGACACGAGAGGGCGGTCAGAGCCGACCACTGACTGAGCGGGTTGGGATAGAGCAGGAAGCAGGCTAAGCCAAGAGAACAACCTGTGCAAAGACCTGGAGATGCTAGCGGGCCAGGCCTGTGAGGGCTTCAGGAGTCCCAGGACCGGAAGAGGAAGACGGAAGACGGATGAGGCTGGGGAGTGGGCAGGAGGACCGCTGGGGTCTGGAATGCCAGGGAACCTGGAAGTCAGGCTTGCTACAGGAAGCAAGGNCAGGGCCAAGGTCACGTTGTGCAACTACCATGACAAGACCCCGTCAGATGTCGGCAGAATGAGGGAGCCCCACCTCAGGCCCTGGTCCCCGAGGGCTAGGCCCACCCATCACCCATGATGTCCATCCCGCATCAAGCAGGCCACCTCTAGTGGGAAGGGCAGTCACCGAGGAGGGCACCCAGCCTGGGGGCCAGCGAAGGCTTCCTGGTGGAGGGGACACCTGGAGGTAAGTCCTGCCAGCGGAGGGGGCTTAGCCAGGGACAGGAGCATGGAGTCATCCCAACCTCTTCCGACGCAGCCCCTGACTCTGTGGCTGACAGGTCCCCTCAGAACCAGCTGAATTTTATGGGCAAAGCACAGATGAGGCAACCAAGGCTCCAAGTGGTCAAGGGGCTTATCTGAACTCACGAGACAGAAAGTGCTGGAACCAGGTGTGTCTGATGCCCGTGCCAAGCAGGCCGGAAGCTGGAAGAGCTGCTCCAGTCCGGGCCCACCGGGCCCTAATTCCCGCTTGGTCAATGGGTGACCTCAAGCAAGTCACTTGGCCCCAGGCCGCTACTTGCTCACCTGCAGAGTGGGGCCCCCACCACCTCCCCACGCTTTGATGCAGGATACTGGGTGGGGAGTCCTGCCAGCCCTGGGCTCAGAGCAGACCCTCTAGGAGTGGGGGGGTCACCTCCATTTCCACATCTAGTCCTTAACTTGGGCCTCAGATACAACCCTGCCTTTCGGTGTGGGACAGCAGCCTGGTGCCGCAGCAGGAGAGCGTGTGGGGTGAAGTGGATGAGTGAGGTCTAAAGCTGGCTGAGCCCCTGACTCACTCTGACCTCCAGCAGGTCCTTCCTTCAATGGTCTCTGCCACCCAAAGGACCACTGTGGGGGCTGGACATCCCAGACCGGTGGCTAGCTGTGCCAGCCATCCCAGCCCCCCAGCCGGCTTCAAACAGGCCAGGCAGTTCCCATGGCAACCCCGCCAGGGGCCTGGAGGCCCGGCTGGCAGTGCCGTGAATAAGCAAGACCCATGAAGGAGGCCAGCCCTGCCCAGGCTGCCCCTCGTCACCTCCTAGTGGGTCTGGGCAGGAGGGGTCTTGAGATCTGAGTTGGATGTCTGTGTAGTAACCCCCACTAGGTTGCAAGTCACAGGCAGACAAATCACATGTCCTGGCTGGACCTCAGCTCGGTCGTCGGTACCAGGAGAATAGCCCACCTTCCCGCCTGCCTCTCCGAGGCTCCCGTGTGGGTCAAAGGTGATGATGGACAGGAGCTGAAGCCACAGAGCAAGATTTGAAGGTGGGATGATGAAGGCACAGCAAATCCCCTGCATCTGGGCCCCTGTAAGGGCTGGAAGGTGGAGCATATGCGTATGGAGGAGGGCTTGAAGCCCCGTGAGAAAGAACTCTCCCTGAGGTAGAGAGGATGTGGGTCAGAGCCCTGGTCCAGGGGCACTGGGCAGGGGCAGGGGAGTATCTTCGGCCTGCCCCCCAAGGACTCCTGCTGGGGCCAGGGGCTGGCATCCTCCCTGGCGGCTGGCTCACTGGTGGGCTGTGCAGGGACCGCGAGGCAGCCTCTCCTCGGGATCTGGAGGGCAGAGTGCGCGCGGCCCTTCTCCACTGGGGAGACTTGTTGTAGGAGCATCAAACGGACAGAGCAGGGGGTAGGTCAGGAGGCAAGGGGGTGTGAGAGAGGCGGGGTCGCCGGCCCAGCAGGGCTGTCCCCTCCACAGGCGGTCAGGGAGAAACCAAGCCTGGCACAGGGTGTCCGTGCTCCCAAGCAGGAGGGACATGCCTATCAGGATGGGAGGACATCTCAGAGGCAGCAAATCAGAGCTCCACCACGCCTTCCTGTCACTCTGTCCCCAAGTCTTCCCCCCAGACTGGAATATTCTGGAAAACGAGGGATGCAGCTGCTGCTATTTGTTCACATTCTCATCATGATCTCTATTCACAAGATACATAGAAAGCGCACGTCAGAGGGAGAAGGGGCCGCCGAGACTGGACTCAGCACAGGGCCCCCACCCCTTGCACCCCTGCCCTTGTGCTCACTCTCTAAGCCAACATTTCCCAAAGCATGACCCAGGGCAGGGAAGGAAAGGGGTGTCTGTGACCACACAGTGTGGGGAAATGCTGGCTTAAACAGAGTACTGTGGAAACCCTTCTCTGCAGGACTTCTCAGAGCCTTGAATATATTATGGTGTATCATGAACCTTCAAGATGACATATACTTTTCCAAGTTATTTGACCATAGGATCCATTTGTCGCAGAGCACCTCATAGGACCAGTGTTTCAGAAACACTTCGTTCATTCACTTACTTTAAAAATATCAACTGAGGGCCGGCCGAGTGGCTCAGTTGGTTAAGAGCTGGCTTGGGACACCAGAGGCCCCGGTTCAGATCCCACGTGAGGGNCATCTACCCATCGGAGAAGAGCCGGACACAGGCCAGCTGTCCACGGGGCCTGCCTGAGGCTCCTCCCACTGCTGGGCACACCGGCTTGGTCCATCTTGGGCTGGAACCCTTCTCTGGCCCCATTTGCTCTCTGTGTCCTCGTCTCCTCGGGCCCCGGGCTCCGGTCTCGCATAAGCAACGCCTGTTCCTTGCATCTCAAATTCGCCATAGCCAAGTCCACAAGCAGCTTGTGACCGTGTCAGCCACAGAGCACAGTGGACCCTGCCATGTGCCATCCAGTCTGAGTCACCAAAGGCCACCAGCCTCTTCTTGGGACACTCAGAGCCTGGCTCATCTGTTGTGAGAAGCTTGAGGCACACAGAGCAGCCACGGGTACTCAGTCCATCAGCAGTGCCAGCCCAAGCACAGACCAGACAGGGAGTGAGATGTGCCCGGTGATTCTCGCCTTCCCTCCTCCAAGGTCAGGGGCAGATAAAGAGCAGAGCGGGATTTAAATCCGGATGTCCCGCCTATAAAGCCAGTTCCTATTTTGCTAGAGGGCGGTTTCGGTGGGTGAATGATGAACTTGATCAGCTGTGCTGGAGCCCCAGGCTGGGGGAAGGGAAGGGAGGGAGTCCAGGGGCCCCACTGGGAAGAAGTTGTAGAATGTTCTAGCCCGAGGTCCTGAGGCTCAGCGTTTCTGGCACATCCCTGTTTCAGCAGCATGAGGTCCAGGTGCTTCAGGACCCAAAGTTTCTACAGCTCCTACAGCTGTGCTGGGCACCGGGCACTCTGTGGGCAGCAGGCCAGTTCATGTACACAGCGCTCAGAGCAGGGCTCCAGCGAATCGGCCGGGGTCCAGGCACAGAGAGGTCACATGCAGTGTGAGGTCAAGGCCAAAGCTAGAAATGACCACTCCAGTCCAGAGATTGCAGGACAAGAACAGAGGCGAGTCAGGGAACTTAGACCATGCAACTAGAAAATAAAGCCTGGCCAGATCTGCGGCTGTTTTCTTCTTTTCATCCTGCCTGGCAGTGGCCATCCAAGGCCCCAGGAGAGGTCATTCAGGTCTCCTATCTCTGTGTCTCCTTCTCCCTGGCTTTCTGTCCTAGGCCAGCTAGTCACTGCTCAGTACCACATGGGCCGTGTCTTCTCAGACAAGACAGAGATTTCTCTATTGAAATGGAAGGTGAACGAGGGACTATGGGTTTCTATTTCTTTGTGATCTGGAACTAGAATCACCTGGACAGATCTGGACCTCCCAGTGTCCAAACCACACCTGGACCAGGGACTGAGAACATCTACAGGTGTGACGTGGGCTCAGGTGAATCCAACCGCATCACCTGGAGCTTGTTAGCAACTCAGGGTCTACGTTAACACCCAGGTGAGAGCAGCAAAAACAGTGAGCCTGGTGCATAGCACGCAGCCCAGGGGCTCTGGGTCTGTCCCTTGGTCACCAACCCATGATGTACTACCTGTCCCCATGGGCTCTGAGTGGTGGGTGGACCTCAGCTGGTGGGCCCTGCCTGACCACCAGAGCCCAGATTTTGATGACCAAGACAGATAAGGCAGGACATTGGACCCTGGGCCCAGGGAGGTCTGAGCAAGTCACCTGGCCCGGGGTGCTACTCCCAGCCCATCAGGGATGCCCGATTCCCACCGTGCCCGTGGGGTGCTGGAACCCCGTGCAGACTCCCCGAAAGGTGGGGGCCCTCCCTCCACTCACACACCTGCCATCTGTGCATGGCCCAGCCCAGGGGTCGGCAAACTTTTGCGACGGAAGAGCCAATCCTGTCCCTCGACGTTTTGCGAGACTTATAAAACAAATGAAATCACCATGATGTGAATAATATCCTTTAAAATTTTTATAAATGAAACTACGATAGTTTTATTTTCATTTTCAATTTTACTTCAGAGCCGCATGTACGTACCCAGAGAGCCGCACATGGACCGTGAGCTGCAGTTTACCGACCCCCTGGCCTAGCCTGTTAGAAAGCCCTTCCTGATACTGGTATGGAATCTGCCTCCTGGGCCCTGGCCAGTGACACCTGGGGGCCTCTGCCTCCCACAGGTAGGCTTGGGGGACCTTGTCTCCATTTCAGGTTGTGGGCACCTCTGCGCCTGTTCCTTGCCTCCCTCATCCTGGGACCTCAGGCCGATTCCTCCCCTCTAGAATGGTTACCTTGGCCCCCTGTCCCCAAGAACAGCTGGGACAAGTTGTTCAAGAAGATGGACTCTCCCCAGCACACCTCATACCAGCTTCATTCTTGAGCAGCCTTTCGTAGGTGGTAATACTGACATGACTGGGGAAGACCACCTAAGGGAAAATGCTGCCCCTCCCCCACTGTCTGGCTGGATCAGGGACCTGGGTTAGGAGACAAGGCTGGGAGGGGGTGTTGAGGGGTCTTCACCAGGAGTAGCGAGAGGAAGAGAATGGGTGAGGGAGCAGATACCTACTGGAGACTTGGGGAGGGGAGAGTTGGAGAGAATTTTAAAGATGCTTTGCTGCTTATCAAAAATCTACAACGTGCACCCAGAGAAGGACTTCCGTTTTCCACACTATGGCAGACTATTCACTGAGCAATAGTCCCACGGCAAAGCAATGAAAAAACAACATATGTGTATGTGTACATGAACGTGTTGTTAGAGATGCATATATACATATATAATATGTGTATTAAAATGCATCCCACTGAGCTAGCAGGAACAAGGAAAATGCAGAGAACCAGGAGTGAAATTGCAAATCCCCAGAGGTAAGCATTTGCCAAAGCTGACTTTGCCCTGGGGGCGTTTGCCAAGCTGGCCACCTGATCGCCTTTTGCCAGGACTAGGCACTGCTCTGGGTGGGGAAAAAAAACCTGGGCCCACCCACTTAAGAGTCAGATAGAGAGCCCACATCAAGCTGGGCTCCATAAAAGGGCTGTGCTTTTACTGCTGGGATAAGTTGGGGGTTGGGGGAGGCCCGAAGAGGGAAAGCAAGGACACTTGCCTAATATTAATCCTGGCACTGAGGGAAAAGAAAAACATCTCCCCGAAGTCATAACCACAAACCAGCCCTAATGCGGTTTCTACACCAGCCGTGTGGACCACACGTCTTAGACTAAAACTTTAATTTAAAGGGAGGTGACCCTCGCCATCCAGCTAAAGCAGATGGGAATTATCTCCGGAGGTGCCCGTTTTCAACGTAGGCCTCGGACAATTACCCGTGGGTTAAGTAGCAAGGACTACAGGCAGAGCTCCGCAAAGACACACGGAAAAAAACGCCATGAACAGGAGTCGGCGCAAACAGCAGGCAGCAGGAACGGACCACGGGTGGGCTTCGGGTGTCAGATCATTAGATGTAAAACAGAAAGACTCCGAATGTACAGAAAGAATTAAAAGAAGGAATCAAAAATAGGAGAAAGGAACAAGACGCTATAAAATGGCTGAGCAAATTTGAAAAGGAAACAAAACTTCTAGAAATGAAAAAAAACCCACACCGTATAATTGAAATAAAACAAACAGATTAAATAGCAGAGTCCAAGCAGCTGTTGAGTCAAGATGCCACCAGATGCTCCAACAAACACCAAAAAGACGAAGTTCAAGCATTTCTTCCTCGGGTTAGGTTCAAAACAGGTGTTCCTGATCAGGCTGCTCTCCATCAAGGCAATTCCATCAGTGGCTCCACCAGGTTTGGCTCATGGCTTCCAAGACCACATTTGTCTTCACCACCAGGTCATCACTGCACATCAAGGAGCATCGAGGGTCATGCAGGGGACCAGGTTTGGGCACCAGGCCCAGCAATGTTGCATCCTACTTTATTCACATTTCATTGACTAGGGGTCAGTGATGAGGCCACATCAAATTGCAAGGGAGGCTGGGAAATGTAGTCCAACTACGTGCCCAGCACAGGGAGGAAGTGAGTTTGATGAGCAGCCAGGCCACCTGGGCCACAGCAGCTGAAGAAAGGTGAGTTTCCAGTAAATGTTAGCCATGGCTATCGTTTAGCTGGTAGCACTCTTCAAAACCCTGCCTTCATGATTTCAGTTAATCCTTATGACTCCCACCCTGGGAATTAAGCTAAACAGGAAGGATTATCCCTATTTTATAGGCAAGGAAACTTGTGCTCAGAGAAGGGCAGTGATTCCCTACGACGACACAGCTGCTAAGAGGCCCAGTGGGGTTATAGCCCAGGACTTCCCAGGACGTCACACTGCTACCTCTGGCTACAGATGACAAGGGGAAGGGGAGCAATCCTGAAATAAAGGTCTCCCATTTATCTCTGTATTTTCAGCTGAGCTGGTAAACCCACCGACCTAGCTCAGGAGCCAAGGTTAGCTGGCCAGAGGTCAGAACAGTGAATCTAGAGCTAAGCTCAGCTTTAATGCTGGTGTCCTGGTGTCAGGGTACTAGCTGGGTGGGCTCAGGTCAACACAGCAGGTCTGGATCTGCCTCAGTCTGGGAGAGCTAAGCGGTCACCGTCAGCAAATATTTACCTAGTGCCTCCCACGTGCCGGGTAGTGTTGTGGGTTCCACAAGCAGAGCTCACCTGATAAGGTTCACCTGATAAGCTAGCTCTTTAGTGCCTAGCCCTGAGCTCCAACTGTGTGCCAGGGCCCTGTATGCCATCATGGCCTTCTCACCAAGACCCACAGAGGGAGGGGCTTTT
>NW_017731514.1:16554-19086 GCF_001890085.2 Hipposideros armiger | reverse complement strand
TGATGATGGTGATGATAATGAGGATGATGGTGATGGTGGTGGTGATAGTGGTTATGGTAATGTCGTCTAATATTATTGAATGCCAAGTGACCGGCAATGTTTCAAGCTCTTTAGATGCTTCTTTAATTTTCATAATAACCCCACAAAGAGTAGATTCCTTACTGCTTCTATTTGACAGAGAAGGAAACTGAGGCTCAGGCAGGTAAGTGATTCACCCAGCATCACAGAGCACATAGAGGATGCGCCCAGGATTCACGCTCCAGAGTCTGACTCGAGCACTACACCACCCTGCGTCTTCCACCACAGGCCATGAGCGCCTCCAGGACACAGCCTCCATCTCAGGTGCCTCTGTGGCCTCAGCTCCAAACCCAGGGCCTGCACACAGTGGGTGTTCAGGGAAGGTCTGTGAGGAATGGCCTGTGCAGGAGGATTTGTATGAATATAAAAGCCCACCTGTGCACTGATGTATCACCTTTATGGGCAATAAACATACCAATCAATTAGAAATGCTCACGGATTTGAAACACAGTTGTTGGCCCACCCAGGTCACTTGGCCGGCTCTTCCTAGAAGAAGCATTTCTGGAACAGCCCCATGGTCTATTTTCCAACCAGCCAGGCCTCCCAGAGTCTGCTTTCCCAGCTCAGCCCAGGCCCCCATGGACCAAGGGGCTCCAGCTGCTCCCTGGGTCAAAGCCCCAGTGGGTGAGGACCCCGTGAGCTCTGAGGTAAGAAAGGCCTGTGATGCCCTCTGCCTCGCTGCCCAGGTCGTGTAAGGAAGGAGGCCCAAGGGGGCAGGGACTGGGGTAGGGGAGGTGGCAGCTTTGATCTGCTGCCAAAAGAGAGAGGCGGAGGCGCACCCTTTTCTCTAGACAAGCTGTTCGCTTACCAGCTGACTTTGGTAAAAGAAAAAAATATTCCCAGTGCCATCTGTTCCCAGAGTGGGGCTGGTGTGGGGCCTGGGGCTTCCCACAGCTCAGGCAGCCAGACCCAGTTTCAGAATCCAAGACAGCTGCCCCCTGGATTATTTTGGGAAGCGGCTCAACTCCGAGGCACCCCGGCCTTCGAGGCATTTCCCGTCACTCCGAAGCTGTTTGCACACCCAACCTGAGCCTGCCAGCTCCCTCTCAGGCCCTGGACATCTTCCAGTGCAGCCCACTATAAATATCCTGCTTCCAACTTCTGCTGCAACTTCAACTGGAGTCAGATTTCTTGGGATGAAGGCGAGGGCGATGGATGGGGAGCTGAACGGAGGGAGGGCCTTGCTCTCCCCAGTTCCCAGTCTCCTTTGTGGGAACCACTCCCTCCACCCACCCGCAAGCACCGGGATCCCCCAGGGGCCCACCCTGTCCCAGGGCTCACCCCTCCTCCATTCTCTCCTCAAGGATGTCCCCACTCCTTTTGTGAGTGGCACGCTCCTGGGGTGGGTGGGATGAGGGCCTCTCAGGCAGGGACGACAGCGTCAGAAAGGCTTGTAAAGGACACCGGGCTTTCAGCTTGGAGAAGCCGGGGTGAGGTGGGGGACAGAACATGGCCAGCAAGAAGGTTGCAAAGCCAGCGATGCCAGGAGGACCCAAAGCACTGGGCACCTCCCTGGAGACAGACGGGGAGGCCATCTGAGGCATGAATCAGTCACAAAGATTTCTTCGTGACTTGGGCAAAGCTCATGGGTTTAGCCACAGGGGTAGGCCTGGGCCACAGTTCCTCTCGCAAGTAAGTGACCTAACTTCCCTGAGCGGCTTGGGAACATGATGAACGTGGGGCCACATCCCAAGTGAGAGGCAGGAGGGCGGCAGCAGCTGAGTGTGGGCAGGCTGGGGGCCTCAGGCCAACAGCCCCGAGAACCGCTCCTCCCCAAAGCCAGATCCTCAAGCCCGAGTGAGGGTCCCGTCACTGGGCTCTGGCTACCCCAGGGGCGCCATCAGAGACGAGAGGCTGAGCACCTTCCACACCTGCCCCATGGGGAGCAAGGCTGCTTGCAGGGGTCAGCCCATACTTATGCATATTTAAGGATATGCAGGCTCCCAAAACCCCTCCCAGAAACACATGTGTTAAAATAAACAGAGCAAGGCCAGAGGTTGGCTCAAAATGGATCCACGCCTAGTGGGTTCAGAGATATTCAGACAGATGGAAACAGGAGACGGGAGCGGGGAGCCCTCCAGCTGGGCCCCGAAGGCAGGCTCTGAGAAGCTGTGTTTTGGGGCAGTGGCGGTTAATTCGGGGATCCAGGGGGCTTCCTGTCCGCGTTCACTTTCAGCTTGTGCTTGCAGAACAGGCTGTAGAGGACCCGCAGCGTGCTCTTGGTGTCCTTGTTCACAATGTCTGTGGCCAGAGGGAGAGCAGGGGAGCCAGTCAGGCCTATGCAGGGAGGAGACCAACCCTCCCCGCTTGCCTGGGACTGAGGGGTTTCCTGGGACACGGGGCTGCAATGCTAATTTGGGAACCCTGGCAAACCAGGTAGCTGGTCATGCGAGGCCTGAGTCCCAGGGCCCATCACGTGGCCCTGGCCCCCTCCCCACTGGGCCACACCCCACT
>NW_017731514.1:11438-12674 GCF_001890085.2 Hipposideros armiger | reverse complement strand
AAAAAGCCATTGCTGCAGAGGTAAAGCAGGGACCCTGGTGTGACAGAGATAAGCTGGCCACTTGGGGTTCTGGGCAGGCAGCCAGCTGCCCAGCCCAGTGCTCCACCTCCAGCATCACCTGGTCACCTCCTGCAGGGCTGCTGTCCATTCACAAGGACTCTGGCTGGGCAGGGCAGGGCAGGGCAGGGCAGGGGACCCAGGACCACGCACAGCACCCCCGCCCCACCTTCATGCTTCCACCTCCATGGTTCTCTGAACTCTTTCTTATTGTCCGCGGGGTCTGAGGGGTGTGCAGGGCAGGGGTTGTGAGCCCATTTTAGAGACAAGAAGCCTGAGGTGGTGGAATAGGGACCAGCACCCCAGCCTCTCTCTCCTCTGCCACGTCTGCCCTGGGTAAGTTGCTGTTCCCGTGGGCCTCGGTTTCCTCATCTGGGGAGCAGTGAGAATCCTCTCACTGGCAGGTATGGGGAAGGGGGCGGGCAGGGCACTTGTGTCAGGGGAACAGCCTGTGCAAAGCCCAGAGGTGGGAGGTTCGGATGCACCTGAGGAACAGCAGCAGCTCCACGTGACGGGGCCTGGGTGGTGGTGGGGGGGAGACCACAGAGCAGAGCGGGAGAAGCAGGAGCCCCACAAAGCCCTGAGGCTATAAGCCAGGCTGCGCTGTCGGAGGCTTGCCCTGTCACTTCCACCAGGGTCATCATTCTCTCCATCCCCCTTCCCCAGGACCCTCCTGCCTGGACTAACGCAGCCATGTCCCAGTGAGCCTAGCAGCCTCCAGGCTCCGCCGGGGAGCTCCTGACTCTCGCGAGGCCAGACCCCTGGCCATGCCCTGGCCTGTCCCTGGCAGGAGTGAACCAGGGACACCGCCCCGAATAGTCATGCTTGTGTCCACAGCTGAGCCCTCTCCAAAGCTGTTCCCTCACCTCGGGGTGCCCTCCCTAGTTAACTCTGCAAACCGAGCCCTAATCAGCTCCATGGGTCACCTCTTATGCAATACCTTTCCTGACTCCTTCGGATTATACTAACCACTCTTTCTTTCAGGATCCCCACTAAGCCACCCACCGTGAGCCAATACACTGCATGGTGGCCCTGGAAGACCACACGCCATTGAACACACAACGGGTGTAATCCAAGAGGTCTCGAAAGCAGGAGTTGTGTCTTTATGGCCCACATAGCACAAGGCCTGACACCAAGCAGGACCTCAGGAAATGAGGGATCAGGTGCATGGGTGGGTGG
>NW_017731514.1:3367-11393 GCF_001890085.2 Hipposideros armiger | reverse complement strand
GTGGGTGCACAGGTGGGTGGGTGGATAGGTGGATTGGATTGGCAGATATATGGACAAACAAACTTCCTCTCCACCCCTGACTTCACCTGGAAGTGAATAATAAATAAAGGCTGGTCGTGCCGACTCCATAGACCTGTCCACTCAGAGGCAGACCACCAAGGAAAATCTCCGGCGACTTACCATTTCCGCAGGGGAGCTGGGCATGAGGTAGAATTCCTTCAAGTGCAGGAAGAAGCCTTCTAGTTGTCCAATCAGCAAAAGTAAGATGACTCCATCTGCAAACTACAAAGGAGGGAACTGGAGGCCCAGAGCCTGGGGCATCCTGCTGTGCCTTTCACAGGCTGTGCGGCCCTGGGGAGGTCACGCAACCTCTCTGAGCCTCAGCTTCCTTTTTGAGAATGGGGACGGCATCCCGACCTTGCAGCATTGTCGTCAACATGAGCAGCGGCAGGTATACAGCAGTTATTGGCCACCTTCTCAGTAAAATGAGCTGTTTTACATTTTTGTGAAATAGCCTCATATCATTTTTTAAACCACATACTGTTCCATGAGCTACAGAAGCACAGGAGAAAACAGAATTCAGTGTAAAATTATTCTATCAGGAGAAGTCAGAGAACAGCACACATGGCTCACTTTGCTGGCTGCCACATTAATATTTCTGTCTGTTCCATCTGTATGTTCAGAGATAAAGCTGTCGTCCTGCCGCCAGCATATCATATGCTAATATAATCCTATTCAATCTCCTCAAAGACACAAAACACAGGATTGGATATTGGAAGAAAACCACCGCTCAAAGTCTTTAATGGAATTTCCTCATATTAGGTCTCTTCCAACGCTACTAGTTTGGCCTGAAATCTTATCTGCTGGTGTGTTCCGGTAATAGCACTGAAATCCCGGGGACTCCAATATCCCCTTTTATCCCATAGTCTCTAAATACCATCTTTGCCTATGCTGCTATTCTCCAAAAGCCATGATTTTACCAAGGGAGAGATAAAGATAAAACAGGTAAACTGTAAACCTAAGAAATCATCCCCATGCTGTTTATACCTACATGAAATATAATAAACACAAATGTATTATTTATTGTGTATCCACAGGGTGCCATGTAATAGACTAAACGCTGGGTATTTATCATTTCATTCGTTACTCGCAATTCTATGAGGTTGGTATCCTTGTACCCATTTTAAAAGAGTGAGGAGCCTGAGGTTCAGAAAAGTCCAGGTCCAAGGCCACACAGTCAATATGGAAGAGCTGTTCTCGGAGCCCAGGCACAACACGTATCCACCTGGCCTCAGAGTCTGGTATCTCCATCCTGCCGTGTCACCAGACTGTATCAACACAGACTTCTCGTGTGGCCACCATGTGAGGTGGTGATGGGCATAAGAGCTGGCCTCAGCAGGCTGGGTTCAAATCCCAGGTCCACCGCTTAATCACTGTGTGACCTTGGATGAGTTCATTGACCTCTCTGTGCCTTAGTGTGCTCATCTGTAGAATGGGAGAGTATCAGTCCCCCGTCAGGGCATTGTTGGAAGGCTTCAGTGAGACAATGTATGTAAAGCACTTTGCTCAGGGCCTGGCACATAGTGAGGGCTTTATTGGTTTTCACTACCAGGCACAGGAGTATATCATCCCCGCCCTCTCTGGCTGATGTCACAGCATGCCTGAGAAGTCAGCAGCTCTGGGAGATCGCCATACGCCCTTCAGGGCATCGAGGGCTGGCCCTGACCTCTCCACCCCGGCCATGCTACACAAGCAGAGCACAGATAGCCCGACACCCACACCCACGTCCAGTGCCCCGCTGACCATCAACCTCTCAGCTTCCCTGGTGTCCCCTGTTGATAAGGAAACACATCGGATACATGGTGTCCTCGTGGAAGGCCATGGCCCACTGAGAAATGCTGACCACGTAAGATTTCGTTCCCGCCCCAGGACGATTGGGTGTAAGTCGGCCACGGCGGGGCTCAGCCCCTCAGGGACCCACAGATGCTGGGCTGTGCTGGCACCTACAGCAACGCCAGGCACACAGCACACACCTTGTAAACACTGAACGAACGCAGTGTGCTTTGAGTCCTCGTATCTGGTGGTCTGAGATTAATTTTTTTAAAAGAGCTGAAAAGTGGTTGTTTTACAATGAAAAGTAATAGAAGCATAGATGAGCCCCTTTGTAAAGCTCCCACGGTCCCCACCTCACGGGACCCCCACCGTGTCCCTGGTTGGCGAGCTGCCTGCTAGCAATGCCCCCCTTCCGTTGGAGAGGAGGAACCCACGGCTCTGAGAGGCGACACCCCTCAGGGCACACGGGGTGGGCCTGGCTCCCAGGGCCCTGTGACCCCCTTCTCTGACCGTACCCCACAGCCATCCTCTGCATGGGGACCCTGCAGCTCAGTCCCTACCTGGGTGTCCAGGTTCTGCACAGACAGGCCCAGGCGGTCCAGCTTCTGGTTGACAAAGTTCACGATGGCCTATTCAAGAAAGAACAAGGCCCCAGGCCCAGGGCTTGGGTCTGTGATCTTCTCACGTAGGGGGCCAGAAAGCCCCCTCACAGCACCCAACACACAGCAGGTGTGGAGCGAGGGCCCTGTTTCTATCCCTTTGTCCCCCGAGGCACGAGGCAGGTGGGCGGTGGGTGGGCGACAGCCAGAGAGCTGCTCAGGGCTTTGATCTCTCTTACCTCTTGCACGGCGTTCACTTTCTCTGGAGCCAGCGTAAATAATTCATCAAAGACATCCTCTGTAGACAGAGCCAGTAAACACCTCATTACAATGCTATTATCTTTGTGCCAAACAGGGACTTTTTTCCACAAAAGTTTCTCAGAGTAACCAGACCAGGGGGAGCTGCAGTTTTATCTCAAGTTTCTTGAGTTTAAAAACAGGCCCAGGTCTAAGTCACTAGCCCTGGCTGTGTGGCTCAGGGGGAATCGCCTCTCCTCTCTGTGCCTCAGTTTCCTCATCCATAAAGGACGGCCGATAACACCCACTGCATGGGTGCTGCAAAGATCAATTCTGGTAACAGAGAAGCCACTTGGCACTGTGGCTGGGCACAGAGCAGGACTTCAATAAGTGGTCATCCTTTCTGCGGTGGATGTCATGTATTGTGTCTGCTCAGTTGTCATCCCTTCCACCAGAAACTGTCCCCTCCCAGTTGCCTGCTCCACTCACAGGTCCATGGGAGCGTCCAGGGGTGGCAGAGCGGGAGGCCAGTCCCGGACCGACACTTCGCCCATTGGACCCTTCCCCAGCATTTCTGGATGGGCAGAATGAAGGCCTCAGGCTCTCCCAGAGTGTCTGAACCTGCAGTGTGTCAAAGGCCAGCACCCTCAGCCGCTGAGTCACACCCACAGGGTCTGGGGACAGGAGAGCATCTTGGCAGCTCAGGCTCCTAGTCCAGTCTCAGGCACCCCAAGTCCTCAAGTTATAGGACTAAAAGACTAACCCCCTTTCCCACAAGTTGTATTCCTACTATTTGCAGCTGACACACCTCCCTGGGGAGACTAGTCCTCAGGCACTGGGTACTCAAACTGAGCAGAATTGACCTTGGTGTTTTGCCACTCAGCAGCTGTGTGACACTGAGCAAGTCACTTCACCTCTCTGTGCTTTAGTTTGTTCTTTCATTGGTGAAGTGGGGAAGGTAGCACCAGACAGCATTGTGCACGTGAAAATGCCCCGTAAACCAATAAGCACGATGAAAACACCAGTGGTCCCTTCCAGACCCCTTGGCTTGTGGTCAGGGAAATTATGTCACTGAAGGGAACATTGTTTCACAGGAATGAGAGACAAATATGTGCTCAGTTGACACAGGCTAGAACAGGATGACTGTGCTGGATATGGTTTTGAGGAGGCCCTGGCCCTCACTGTGTGACCCAACCTCATGCTGCCCCCTAATAAACACTGCTCCCTGGGCAAGCCCCGTGTCCCCATGCTGTCCCTCCACACACACATGCACAGACATCCGGCCAGCCTCCTTTGTACCTCCCCTCTCCTTCCTTCTGCCACGCAGCCTCTCTCTGCCTCTGTTCTCAGAAGCCCCTTGTAGGTCATTATTTCCTCCTCTTCAGGCGATATATCCCTCATAGAACCCTCTGCCCATATAGCTCTGCATCCTAAGTGGGGAGGATTTAGGGAAGAAAAATGTTAGGATGCATGGATGGATTCATGGATGATGGATTCATGGATGGATGGATTCACGGATGCATGGATGGATGGACTGGTGGATGGATGGTTGGATGGATGGATGGATGGGTGGATGGACGGAGAGCTGGCCAGGCCAACTGAGTGTGGACTAAATGAATGAAAGAAGGAATGTCTGGATCAGCCAGTCGATTAGTGAAGAGCTCTGTCACAAAAGCAGCAGCCACGTTATTGCACAACCACTATTAAGCTCTCACTGTGCGCTAAGCACACATTTACAAATCATCTTTTTATTCTCATCACCAGCCTAAGATGTGGGTGCCATTCTTAACCCCATTTCACAGATGCAGAAACTGAGGCACAGGTAGGTTAAGCGACTTTCCTGAGCTCACGTGGCTAATGAGCGGGAGACTTGGTGTTTGAACCCAGGCCGTCTGGCTCCAGAGCCCACACACTTAACTCCATCATCCCCACCAACGGGAATTCTAAATCTCTCTACCCACATGAGCGGTGTGATGAGAGGGAACAGCGCGATCCATGACGGACAGACAGAAAGAGGGACAAATGTAAGAGAAGAAGGCTCGAGATACAATTATAGGCCGCACAGAGAATGTGAGCAAACACCCAGCAATTAACCCTTCATTACAGGTCAGTTTGAACACATATCTGATAGAAAAAGATTGCCTTAAGTAATGAAAAGTACTCACTCAAAGGTTGGTCCTTGTCTGTGCTAAAGGAAAAATTGTAAGGAAGAAAAAAATCAAACAAAGGGTTAAAAAACCTTCAGACCTGTGCTGTATTACTATGATAAGTCTTGGTGAGACTGACAAATAAACTGGCCTCTTTTTCCTCCCCTCCCCTCCCCCGGAGGCTTTGTAAGGAGGCGGCCCCGTGGGAAGGGAGCAAACAGGAAAAGAAGCTCATCTGCTTCCCCTGAGGTTTCCATACCTAGAAATGTCTGGATTTTGTTATTTTTGTGGTTGTTATTTTAGGTTTTTTAGGGGGGAGGCATTATTATACATTCAATAAAATGCACAAATCCTAAGTGACTAGCTCGTGCATTTTCACACATCTACCCCCAGCAAGGTGCAGAAGCTTCAAAGCACCCGATGTGCTCTCCCAGCCCCTCATCAACTCCCCCACAAGCAGTACCACTGTTCTGACTTCTGTCGCAGCCCGCCGCCAACTCCTGTAAAACCACAACCCCGCGTTCTGTTCCTTCTCTCACCTGCTTTCAGTGAGTTGTTCCACTGACTTCTCCGACTTCAGGCCACTCTTGGTACTCTAAGAAAGGAAAACGGGGAAGCACTTGAGCGATCCCAGAAGACCTGGGGACCCACACGTGCTGCTCAAAGACTACAGAGGCCAAAGCAGCCCTGAAGAACTCAGTTTACTCCGCCCTCCCTCCTCAGGTGGGCTCCTGGGCAGTCTCATCACTGTGATTCAGCTAATTGTCCTTCTTCCCATGAGCCTTGAGCCCCACGAGGGTGAGAAACTGTGTCTGACTCGTTTCCCAGGTATCCCCGAGTCTCATCCAGTGCCTGGATCACAGGGGTCAATATACGTGTTGATCTGAATAATGAACGAATGATGAGTGGGTGGGCGAATGGATGGATGGATGGATGGATGGATGGATGGATGGATGGATGGATGGGCAAATGGATGGACAGATAGATGAGCAGATGGGTGAGTGGATAGGTGGATGGATGAGTAAATGAATGAGTGAAGGAATGGAGTCACCACTGATTCACATAAAAAGTATAAACAAAGCCACGAAACTGCTCAGTGGAGAATTTGAATCAGTGGTTTTGAAAAACGTAAGAATGAATTCACCTGAGTTTGGCCAGATGTGGCTACCCTGTTGGGTCAAGTCAAAGGCGAACCCCAGGGCATGACGCCCCGCTGCTCCCTGGGTACAGAGGCTGGGGTAAAACGGGGAGCCAATGCAGGCAGGGGCCCCACCTGCGGTGCTTAGAGTGCCTGAGAGAGAAGTCAGGGACTCCTGGGCCATTCACCACAGCACAAGTCATGTCTGTCCTGGAGAGAGCCCCGTGGGGTGGAGAAACCCCGAAACCACCGTCACAGCCATCAGCCAGTGAATGAGATGATACCACAGTGACAAGGACGGGGCTGTGACTCAGGGGTGGGAAAGTTCCCGGAAGGCTCTAACCAGATGGCCCCTTATGGCCCACGTGACACGGCTGCCATCAGCCAGGACCCTTCTAACACCCCCAGGCAGATGCCATCTGCTGAGATAAGTGGGACTGGTCAGTCCACACACCTCCTCATGGCCCCACTGGGTCCCTGCCAGCCCCACTCAGTTCTCAGCATCTCCCACTCACAGCTCCAGCCCAGCGCCCACTGCTGCCCTGGTGGGATCTGATATTTCCTGTGGCTCCCCAAAACGCACCTTGCTCAGCCCCTGCCCATGCAGCACCCCTCAATCCAGGGTATGGCAATGTCCACCCAAGAAGCTACCCTGTGCGGGGAACCCTGGTGTCCAGCCCTTACCTCCATGGTGATTACCTCCACCTGGACATTGGTCGGGAGGGGCAGGTTGGGCTGGAAGCGCTTGGCCAGAGCCACAAGGAGGTGCAAGGTGGCCAGCAGGTCCTTGTTGAAGATGGCTGCGAGGGGAGAGGGGTATGAGGCCGAGCCGAGGGGGCCGCCCAAACCTGGGGCCCCAGGAGGTCTCCTTAACGTCACAACAACCTTCTGAAGACCAGTGAGATCTGTGTCCAGCCTTCTGGAAAGTGGAGGCCTGGCGGTCTATATTTAGACTGAAAAATAGTCACACTTTGCGCAGGCACCCCACCCTGTGAATACAGCCCAGGACACAGCCCACCGCGTGGACGGGGGTTAGACACAGTGATGTTCACTGAAGCACTGTTTACAATGGAAACGACCACATGTCCTGTCCTATAGGAGGACACTGGTTAGATATGTTGTTAAAGTTCAGTGTGACTTAATTCAAGGTCAACATTATACCCATCAGTTACTGAACGTGAGACTTATAAACAGTGGTGAAGACAGTGGCGTGCGGCCAAACAAAAAGTGGGTTTGAAAACTGTTACATCATTGCTACCCAACCTTGGAGAAGCTACTTATCTCCTTCTGCCCTCAGTTTTCTCATCTCGAAAATGGGGAGAATGTGGAGATTGGAATGGCAGGAAGTTCATACCAAGCTGTTAACGGGGTGGGGTGGGGTGGGGACATTTGGGTGCTTTGCAGGCTCTCATTTCTTGCAAGCAGGCCCTGCAGATATAATTTAAATAAGCTAATGAAATGGGACCGTTAGCGGCCCCTCTAACAAGGTAGGAGAGTTCGTCATGGTAGTTGGAACTCAACAAATAGCAGCTGGTATTGACAAGCCTGCATTTTCCGTCCTTGTTCTCTGCTTTGCTGCAGTGACACCCTCGGGGAACAGAAGTGCCGAGGGCTGTTTGTGTGCATGCGTCTGTGTTCCTCTGCGCCTGCCTGAGGCTTCTGCCTCCTTCCATGTCCCCGGCTTGTGCCCATACCTGAGGCGGCTGAGCCATGCCCCTGGGTAAACGAGAAGCCACCCCTGGTGCAAAAGGACCCAGGCTGCCCCAGCCCTGCCCTGGACACCAGCCCGGGCTGAGGCCCCACGTACTGTCCACGCTCCATTTGACCTGCTGCTCGTCCAGCTGCAGGCTGCGGTTGGTGGCCTCCAGGACGGCCTCAAGCTTGCGCCTCTGGCTCATAGTGGTCAAGGCGATCTCCTCCACTTCCAGCTTAATCCCCGTCAGCTTCTCTGAGTTTGGGAGAGGACAGGATGGGGCAAGACGGGGTGGGGAGAAGGCAGTGAGAGGGTGGCAGAGGACAGAGGAGAGGGGAGGCGAGTCTGGCCCCTGCACGGACCCATAGCCAATGCGCTA
>NW_017731514.1:0-1276 GCF_001890085.2 Hipposideros armiger | reverse complement strand
GAAGGAGTAAGGAATGGGTGGGAGGAAGGAAGGGATGGAAAATGGGCCACAAATCCTCTGGATGGTGGGAAGTGGTGCAGGTCAGGAGGTCTGCCTGGAGGAGGCAATAGAAAGGCCATGTGGAGACTAGAGAAATAGGACAGAGAAGGACGGAAGCCCCGAGCCTGTGCTCAGCTCGTCTTAGCCAAGGAGAGAAGCGTGAACTGAGTGACAACGCCTGTTCCCGCCCACTTTGCCAGCTGTCCATTGCCGTGGGCAGCCGAGCGAGCGAAGGAGCAGCACAGGCTTTGTGGCCCACAGCCTGGGTCAATCCCCAGCTCTGTCGCCGGCCAGCCGTGTGCCCCCCCGCAGGTCAGTCACCTCTCCAAGCACTGTTGTCCCCTTCCTGGGATGCGGGTGACAACAGATCCCTCTCAACCCTGTGAGGCTTGCTGGGATCACGTATACAAAAGAATACAGTCAGTGCTCATTAAATGTTCCTTCATGTAGCCATTCAGTAAGTATCCCAGGGAACTGCAGGGTCACTCCCCACCAGTCAGAGGTCAGGGACCGCAAGACGGCCTGCTGTCCCCACCTCGAGAAGATGAAAAGCTGCCTCCAGCAAGCTCAGGGTAGGAGAAGCCTACATACCTTTTGCAATTCTTCAAATTTGGGATCCTTCCGGGAAGTGGGGGGCAGGTATTTCTTCTTTTCTCCTGGAAGCAGAGGTGAGCATGACACGTATGTGGGGACTCTGCAGGGCTCTGGCAGCTCTGTCCCTGCCAGTCACCTGTACAGCAGGCACATTGACCCCAAGGGGCATTTGGTCCTGCTGTTTCACATACACATGCACACACACACGTGAATGTACTCACACATGCAGACACACACCTACACATGCAAATACACAAGCACATGCACTCAGAAACACACAGTCATAAACATACCGACACACATGCACACACATGCACACATGCAAATGCACAGGCACCCAGACACACATATGCACTCACACATACACAGACACATGCACACAGATGCAGACACACACACCTGCACACCCACACACACACAGAGACACACTCAGGTACACAGATATATGCACTCACACATACAGACACATGCAGACTCAGACACACACAGTCATAGACACACACACACACACACACACACACACACACACACACTCACACACCCTGAGCACCAAACATCCAAAGTGACTTGGGTTTCATAGATATGCCTGCTCCCACAAGTGTGAAGGGAGCAGACCAGTAGACCCCTGCCCTGCCAGGTGTCA
>NW_017732989.1:152363-153426 GCF_001890085.2 Hipposideros armiger | reverse complement strand
AAAGAATTGAGTACTTCTTTTCCTAATTATACATCTTGATCTAATTATTAAATAAATATTCTACATTAAAAATAAAAATAAATTAAAGCTACAACTCAAGTAAAATATATTTGAATCATGCTGAAAATCAACATTACCATAAGATAATTTTGTCTTTTTTTGGAAAAAAATAAATAACCAACCTTTTTTTTTCAAGGGAGGCTCTTCTATTTCTTCTCCTAAACCAAGATAAAAACAGTAAATTAGAAAAAAATTTAGCATACCATAATATTGTTTCTGTATTTTCCCATTTTCTTTGGTTTATTTAAACAAAATCTATTAGTTTTGACAATAATAGTCCTCATATTAGCTTCTTTCCCAAATTCCAGTTTTTAAATATAAGCTTCATTTATGTATATTTATTTGAGATAGCATTACTTTTACGAGTTCAATAAAATTGTGGCAATGATCCAAATTATACATTGTAGTTCATATATCATGTTCATATCCGTTCTCTATTGCTCTTCTCAACCTCTCACTGAGGCCAAAAAAATACAAATTCAGACAAAGCCATAGGAAGGGCTAAAATAATCAGAGCTTTCCTGGTAGTCAAGGCTGAATGCATGATGTCTGATGACTAAGGTTGATTCTAAAAAGTGTCATCCAAAAGACAGAATCAAAATGCTTTGTTCTTTTCTTATCTACTCAGTAGCAGTTTGTGTGGTTTGAGTTTATTTTCTTTTATTCATTAATACATATGAGAGAGTACATAGGTTAGTTGCATAATTACTGTGACATTTAAACTGTGTCACTGCATTCTAATTCTACACCACCACTTGGTTCAATAAATTTATTTTGATTGTGATGTTAGTAGAACTGCTTTATACTATTTGAGTAATATGATTTATATGTATAAAACATTTATATGTATATTTAGTGTTGCTGGTGTTGTTTCAATATTTCTAAGAACATCATGAGAAATAGCTACTATTTTTCCCTGAAGAAGCACATAAATGTGAGTTTCTATTGTGGGTTTATAGTAATGCTTAATAAAACATGCTCTATTATAATGCTACTCTAATGG
>NW_017732989.1:144821-148477 GCF_001890085.2 Hipposideros armiger | reverse complement strand
TTTCAGAATCACTTAACTCAAACATATGGTAGTGTTCCATAAATGTGGGCTGCTATAAATATTACCCTGTGATCGCTTAGTCACTATGTCCTCACAGGCAACCTTGGTAAGGTTTGCGAAATCCAAACACTGCTTAACAACTAGTTTTGCCCCCTACCACCCAGAAAATCTTTACATCTAAATATCCAGAGCTAAACAGAGGTAGATAATTTTAAAGGTGTCATAAATGATCTTAAATTAGGAAAAATTCAACTCGTATGTATGTTGGTGTGTGTACCTTGCACATAGTTGTACTCAATTTGAGATTAAAAGAAAAATAGATAGTGCCATTTGCAACAACATAGATGGATCTTGAGATTATTATGCTAAGTGAAATAAGTTCAGACAGAAAAAGTTGAGAACCATATGACTTCACTGATATATGGGATATGAAACTGAAAGCAACAAAAGAACAAGACAAACACAAACAAAAACTCATAGACACAGATAATAGTTTAGCGGTTACCAGAGGGTAGGTGAGGAGGGAGGTGGTAGATGAGGGTAAACGGGGTCAAATATATGGTGATGGAAGGAGAACTGACTCTGGGTGGTAAACACACAATGTGATATATAGATGGTATATTACAAAATTGTACACCTGAAACCTATGTAACTTAACTAACCATTGTCACCCCAATAAACTTCAATTAAAAAAAAAGATTCTTCTTTCAAGACAATTATCACTTATTGTGTGTAATATCCTATCTTAAGTGTAATATAATTAATATAGTGCTATCATTTATGGGCTTGCTATCTAGGTGTTTCTAGTTTTGATATATGAGGAATGTGGTTTCAAAACATGTAGTGGAGATTTTCCACACCTAAAGAAATTATAATTTTAAGTGACTAGTTTTTGCTTCTTGCTGCAGATAAGTGTTTGAATTCTTTTTCTTCTGTTGGTAAAATGTTATCAAGTTAAAAAAATAGCAAATTATGCATTATTTAATATGCTGTCAGTTACATGACGATTCTTGTTTGAAGTACTGTTAAATTACTTCGTCTTTGTTCAGGGTGAACAGAATTCCCTAGAACTTTACCAGTGCCAAATAGAGCTTCAGATATGTTTTCCCAACCCTATGCCACCCCTCAGGATGGAAAGAAGGAAAAGACAGGTAGGAAAAACAAGACAAAAAGCTTTTTAAAAAGTCTGAATGCTGTGTCACTATATGCACAAAGCAATGGTTTTCTTCACTGTGTTAATAGGTTCCTTACATTCTGAAATATAGTTGAAAGAATGCAAATTCTTATTAAACAGTTTAAACTTGAGGTTGGGCATCATTTATACCAGTCAACTATTTCCTGAGGATATAAGGTCGATTTAATTTAATTTATTTTTACCAAAATATGTTTGAAATGAAAAGCACTTACAGGGAACTAAATAGTCCTCTGAGTCTTCCAGTCCTTGAGTTTCCCATGCTGACAATACTAGGCACAGATACTTAAGAAATAACAAACAAAAATATGTGCTCTGACATTTACTATAAAGGTCGACATCTTCATCAAAATGATGCTTACTCAAAACATTGTATTTTAAAGCTTTTTAGGTGCACTCTGGAGTAACTTCCAAACAATTTCTCACAGGTTGGAGCATTTGCCTTCAGCATACTTAGTCGAATTCCGTGAAGTCAGAACTGCCATCTTTAAATTGATCATCACAACAGAAGGGCTTTCAGTCTCTTATAGTCAAATACCTTTTTTCTCTCATGAATTTATTGTTTTCTTATTATTTATTTCAAATTGAAGGTAAAGCCAGTACAAGAAATAGAAGAAATAGCAAATCCAAGCAAGTCAACATTGCAAGAAATGTTTGATGCATTGCTTTTATTCCTCTATATTTAACCCCAAAGAGTTAAAAACATTCTGCCAACAGAAGTTTATAAAGGACACACTAACTGGAATCACCCATATTCCCATTATTTTCTTTTGAAAACCTCATGGATGGTAACTACATTTTTGTAAATTTGCCTCAGTTCCAGAGAAAACACTTGATATTTTGTATCTGATAAGCTACTTTTGTTGTAACCAAGATAGTGATAATTTGTGGTCCTAAAATAGCTCTCTTAAAAATAGATTTTCCACCCAATAAATACTTTAAGAGAGGCTTGTTTTTAATACCCTCTCTTAAAATCCACTTGTACTGGTCTTTTAAAAATGATTAAATAAATGGATTAATTGGAGTGGACCTCGCTAATTGATAGGGATTTGGGAGGAGCAAAGGAAGAAATAATAATAAAATGGAGATGTTGAGAACAATTAATATTAAATTCAACTGTTGTACTATATGTTTTGCATTGAATAACTTTGTTTACATTACACAATATTATTTCAAGAATCCTCACATGGACAAAAATGTTGAAGTCAAGTTATGTTGCAAAATTTCTTTGAAACTCAATGTGTAGGTTAAAATAAAGTTTTGTCTTAATTAACACTGATTTAACAAGAAATATAAATATTGCATCAGTTTTTTCAGACCTGATATTTAAGTTATGAAATAATATGTCAGATGCTTCTATAAAGAAAAGAATATGATAAAGCCTCATTTTGATACATTTAAATGCCTTCTTTTAGAAATGAATACCATGATATTGCCTTACTCAATGATAGACGTTATATTTTAAAAGTACAACATTTAAAAAGTTGTATATAGGGCCAGCCGAGTGGCGCGTAGGTTAAGAGCTGGCTTGGGACGCCAGAGGACCCCGGTTTGGATCCCACATATGAGGGCCAGTGACACTGNTGTGATCAGTAAATGGATTCTTGGCACTCATAAAAGAGTGCCGAGAGAGACAAGAGAGGCAGGAAAAGTATAAAGTTAAATAGGATTTTTATGTATGCTCTGTCTTTGAAAACAAACTATACAGATATACTTAACTTTCTAAATACACAAGGGGAAGTGAATTAGTCATTTTCTCTGCTTGCCTCCTAAAGAACCAAGTCCATGGTTTCACCATTATCTTTGACCATCAGTCTTACATTTTTTAAGTTATATTTGACCCATTTTTATCTTTCAGATCTTGAGAAACATCAGCAAACAGTGGTCCCAGGCATGGGATCTGAGCTCAGGCTGGTAGCACTGAAGTTGAGACCTCTCACCTCATGCCATGTCAAACTACATTGCAGCCAAAGACTAAAGGAAAAATCCCTAAGAATGATCCTGTCCTCATTAAAATTTTTGATATTGTATTCATTACAGATTTTTGCATTAATTTTAAGTGTTGCATTAAATATTATTTATATTAATTACTGAGTTTTGTAGAACCCTCTGAAATTTTGCACCCAAGGTAAATTCTTTACTCACCTTACTCCAGGCCTGGTGCTTCCCCTGTCTGATAGCCATGTGATGTTCAGAAAATTAACGTTTGGCACATCTATAAAATTCATTGATGCCTCTGACTTTCCAAAGGTGCTATTCTAAATCAAGACCTCAACTCCTCATGTCTGTTATCCCTATATTCAGCCTTCTCAATCTCCAATTTATAGTATACCCAGTTCTGACAAACAATATTATAAAATAGGGGGAAAAAAGACCCAAAGTACTTTGTGCTTCAGTTTGCTGAACTGTAAAATGACAGTAGGAGTAATAATACTTCACAAGGTTGTTATCAGTATTACATGAG
>NW_017732989.1:130498-136420 GCF_001890085.2 Hipposideros armiger | reverse complement strand
ATACACATACACACACACATATATGTAACAGAGAGAGAGAGAGAGAGAGAGAGAGAGAGAGAGAGAGAGAGAGAGAGAGAGGGTTCCATATTGAAGGGCTTTCAATAGGGGACTAAAAAAATAAGATTTACAATTTATAGTAATCTGGACTCAGAATTAGAAACAAGGCAGAGGCAAGATTAGAGGCTAAAAGAAAATGCGGCTACTGTAACAATCTTAGGGAAACTAAGGCAGAAGTTCTGGAGATAAAGTACAGAGTACAGAACAAAATTAAAACATGTTTAAAAAGTATAATGAGTTCTTTTTGATCAATGAATGTTTATGGATAGTGAGGAAAGAGAAAAACTCATGAGGAGTCCCATATTTCTGATTTAAGAAACTGCAAAATGAGTGGGATTGGGAATCTAGGAGACCGGCCTGGATTGAAACATAGCTAGCTAAATTACGAATTTTGACTGAATGTTCTTATGCCTTTAGAAAAAGTGGAGAGAGATTGGGTTGAAGATGCAGACTGGGAAGTCATTAGGTGTGAAGGTCAGTTGGAAGCAAACTACTTGGGAAGTAGGTCAATTAAGCGGAAAATAAAAACATTACAAGCTACATTTTTCCTTCAAAATAGAAATAATTTTAGTGACTCCCAGAGTGGGAAGAATACATTTTCTTGAAACTTAGCTTAGGTGCCTTACTTGTTTAGACTATGTCACTGCCTTTAGCCTCTAAATCTTACTGTCTGAACATTTTAAAGAAGCATTGATCCTGTTATTAGATTGAGAGCTATATAATAAAGTGAAGCAGGCTAACTATGACAGCAGCCTGCTCACCACTTGTATAGGCGATGCATAGTCATCGCAGATTAAGCAGTGGAACAAGGTGACATTGTCTAAAAGGGGCAAGAAGCGAATGGTGCCAAACGACTTGTAAAAGTCACAAAAGGATAAGGTTTTACAAAAGAAATGGCAGTGAACAGTTCTAATGCTGCAAGGTATAAGCAAGATGAAGATGTTACATGTGCACTGGATTGGTTCATGAAGACCTCACATGTCTATTCTATTTGAGACATTTCAGCAGTGACAGAACAGTACCAGATCATCTCTCAGTAAAAGGGGCTTGGCTAGAGGGACAGACATAGAACGGCTATAGCTGAAGAGGGATCTAAGGAGCTGAGGGAAATGTGTTTATTTTTCCAAGTTAGAAACACAGAAACATGTCTAAAAGGAGGAAATAGAGGAGATTTTGAAGATGCAGGCAGGAGATGACATTTAAATCTAGCAACATTGAAATGTAGCGACACTGAAAACATACTTTCTTGAGGCTCTTTCCTCTTAGGTACACACATTTTTTTAAGAGTAATGAGCCCTTTTCAAAAGCCAAGCCTTCCCGAAGCAATAACTTGTACTTCCCTGTTAAATTAGTTAAACAAGGAGGCCATTAGACTGAGGTGGCTCTAATACCTTAGCAGCCTGTGTAAGCAAACCAAATCCTAAGTGTGTAAATTCCTCAAGGTTAAGAAACCAAAACCTAAAGACAACTAATCACAAACACACCTGGCTCTTGTGGGTAGATTGTTCCTGACCACCTCGGGTTTGGTGCTGCCCGATTCGTGATTGTATTTTTGTTCAAATAAGCTAAAAAAAATGTAATATTCCTCATTTTATCTTTCAACATCCTTGATAAATATATTTTCCCAAACCATCGCCATCTTCTCTTGCTCTCTGTTTCTCTCCCTGTCTTTTCCCTCTGACCTCTGGATACTCCCCGTGTTAGATTACAATGATCAGCCCTTCTCCCCCTTTTCATGAGACTCATGCAAAAAAGAAATAAACTAAGGATGAACACAAAGCTCTTGAAGTACATCACTTTCTAAAAGATAAAACCCATTTGATTTGCAATCTTGAAAAAATGAAATACTTGCAGATGTTGGATACTTTGATGCTTTTAAACCAAAGAAAAACTAGAATCCTGATTTAAAAGCACTTTTGGTGAGCTAATAGTTTTTTGACAGCACAAGGAAATGACTGTCACATTTCTAATCTACATTTGAATAGTCATAGCTTAGCTCCAATCCTTGCCATTCAATATCCGAGGCATGGGCATTTTTCTTCTGCTTTTTAACATTTTCTCAGTTGAGATTTTCCCTTACTCATCCTTACTATTAACTAACTTGAGTATTTTAGAAATGCTCCCTTGTATGGAGTCCTAATGAAATTAAACATGAACATCTTTAGTTAAAATTACGTGGCTATTTAATATTTAATAGTTTCATGACATTTCTAAGGTACACTTGGCTATTCCTCTACTGAGGCATTTTGAGCAACAAGGAACATTATTGAATGCAGATAAAATAGATGTCCACTTCACCTCTTTTTCTCAATATGACCCCAATAAACCAATTTTTTGCTGGCAAAATTGTGCTGCAGATGTGGAAGCCTGGAGTATTTCCAGCTAACTGGAGCTAGACCCACGTCAAATAAAGGGCATTTCATATTTTGAAACAGAGTCACAAGCAACTTTTGGCTTCTTTTACCCATGTGAAGTAACGATATAAAAATTGGAAACTCATATTGTACTTTTATTAATAAGCATAGTGTGGAGGTTATATTAATTGAAAAATTAATTTGCTTTCATTTTCTTAAAAAGGCATAACTTAAATATAAACAAAATTTCAATGCTACACATATAATAAGGAATGGGAAATATTTTTCCTTTTTTATAGACTTATGGATTTCCATAGATATGTTTTTAAGCTCACATTCAGTGAAATTAATTTTCTGGTAGCATAAGAAAGTCAAAATATAGTGCTCCAGTTGAATGACTTACTTGGACTATTATATTATAAATGTAACAGGTCAATGGAGGAGATACTAGATTTGGGATTAATACAGCAATTAGCATATTCTGAGTAATTATTAAACATGTTTTATCAAGTTGAGGTTTTCTTTTGGAAACTCTTGATTGTATTATATATTCACTTTAGCTATTCTATCGCTCAGTATTAGCTGAAAAATGATTTTAAAGTTCTTTTTGCCACATTAAAATATAAACTATAATGCCATGAATTATGTGCTTACTATATCATTTAAAAACAAACATTTCAGAATGGTTAGAATATTCCCTCAACACAAAATAGAATATTTAAATCATTGGATTTCTATTGTGTAATTGGTAGAATCTACATATTTTCATATGCTATTTAAAAATTGGAAATAATATAGTCAATTCATCTTTTTGAAATATGCCTATTCATCTCTTTGAAACATTGAAATATGCTTAGGGTCATGAAGAATAAATTAAAATAATACTAACTACAATTTATCTAACAATTACTAGGTGCCATTCAAAATTCCAAGTGTTTTGTATGTTATTAATTGATTCAATTCTCATGGAATCATAAGAAGCAGCTACTATGATTACCTACAGAGAGTAAAACTAAGGCACAAAGAATTAATTTCCCCATAAGGTTACACAGCTAGTAATTGTTGGAGTCAGGATTCTAATCCATTGGAATCAGCATTCTAACCCAGTACTCCAGACCCCAGAGCTGGAGTTCAACTACTTTGGTTCTTTTCTTGAAGTTCATGTGTTCTTTTATTGTTACTGTTTTGTATTTTGCTTATGTGTGGTTGTTTGTATGCTATATATGCTTGGCAAATAATTTCTATTTAAATCATACACATTCTACTGAATGATGTGTGTCAGGCAGCAAGTAGGGAAATAGTAATATTAAAATGAATAAGACAATTTTTACCTTTGAGATGCTTTTGGTCCAATCAGGGAGACAAAAGTTTAAAAAGTATTTTAAATTGAATCCTAATGCTATCAAAATCATCATAAACTAATATTTTATAAAGAAATACCATGCTCACTACTCAGCATCCAAAGTATAAAAAATACTACAACCTTTTCCTTTATTTACTTATTTATTCTTTCATCATAACATTTATTCAAATGTTTATTTAGAACATAATTCGTGCTAAACACTTCTCAGCACTAAAAAAAAAATCAAGCAAAATAAATAGACGAAGCTATTTTTACAAACCTAACAGATCAGTGAAGATATTAAATAATTACACCTAATTAAATATATACAATTTGGAGTAAGTGTTATGAGCAAAGAGTAAACAATACAATGAGGAATTATGATGGAGTGACTTGATTTACATTCAAAGTTCAGGGAAGGTGTCTTTAAGGAAGTGAATTTAAGCATAGCACTGAAAGATGTATATTAGCTGGTCCATCAAAAAGTATATGTTAACGTGTGGCATGATTTATAAATATAGCCATTTACATGGATACATTTATAAATCCAATATAGGGTCTCATTTGCTAAGATTTAAATGAGTAGTATAGAGCACTACTATCAAACTTTTAGATTTTCTTGACCTTGAAATCTACCACCAGTAAAAACCTGGGGTCCAAAATAAATCAGCTAACTTTTTCTTCATGAAAATAAAAAAGGCATTAGAAGACAGTGACTTGAGAGAAACAGTATCTGTCATTATCATAATTTCAAAAGAGAAATTTAACACCAAAAATGCAGGAACCATAGAATTAAGAACATTTCTTGAAAATGAATAAATTTTTCTTTATCTTTTTCTTCAATTCATGAAGAATCAACAAACTGTGATTAAGATCTGGACACCCTTGGACTGTAGAATCTTCAACTTCTTTGAGATATGTATAAACAGACTGGGACTGTGTAATGAAATGCATCTTTTTGGTGTACTGACCAAGAGGACCAAACAGTCCTGGGACATTGAACAGAAAATGTGGGATATGAGATAAGCCTTGAATCAGAATAAGAAGCACACAAAATGTCAACCATTCTTGAAAACTCAATACACATGAGAATTGATAAAGCCTAAAATGGTGCATTTTAGTGTCTCAATCTTCTGAGCCTCCTGAATGTAATAACATATATATATATATATATATATATATATATATATATATATATATATATANTAAATAAATAAATAAATAATTTTAAAAAGTTGTATATAATCGCCTGTCCTGAATTACAAAATGATTTGACTTCAAAACCAAGGATCTCAATAGATTTTCCTTCTATGTGATTTTTAACATACAGACCATATACAGAGGGTGAAATTCTCTGGAATCTGTTATCCTTGCCCACAATAAACACTCCTCATAAAATAGTGAAATGAAAAGTTAAATTCATGATACCCCCATGGGACTTCTAATACCTCACTGTGAGTGATTTTTACTTATGCATGTGATGTTGGGGGGGGCTAAAGGCAGAAGAGGCACTTGGGGGAAAAAAAGGAACAAAGAATCCTGGAGCCTGTGAGGGATGGAGACTGAAATGCATGGGGACAATTTGGAACAACCCTATGACAACCAAACCTCCCACTTCAAAGAGGAGCAGCAGTCACCCTTTAACATGGAATTAAATATGCACGTTGGCCAGGAAGGGAAGTAGCCAAAGGGGGACCTGGCAGGAACTGCAGTTGCTGCAGGAGCAGCTGTCCCATGCCAACAAGGTGAGCCAAGCGATCAATGACAACAGGCACACATGAACGCGCCTGTCCCCTGCACCGGCGTCCACGGCCCTGCCGACCTTTCGCCTCCAAATCTCACACACGAGGATTCCTCCAGCGAACAGAACTCAGAAAGAACTATACAGACAAGGGAATGCCAGAAAACACAGTTCCATTTTAGCCAAGGTGACAATACAAATCCATCGAACCTAGCTTCAATATTTATCATCTTGCCAGTCTTAGTTACCTTTCTCCTTCCCCCATATTTATCTTTTCCTTTTTCTAGTTTGCTAACTATTTTAAAGCAGATCTTAGACACTTATTTTAAAGCAGATCTTAGATACTTCAAATTTTAATCCCAGATTCATTAATACTTCAGTATGCATGTCTATTCCATAATGATTTATTTGATAGTTTCTTGCTT
>NW_017732989.1:67336-123828 GCF_001890085.2 Hipposideros armiger | reverse complement strand
TATATATATATATATATATATATATATATATAGAGAGAGAGAGAGAGAGAGAGAGAGAGAGAGAGATCTCTATGCACACAGGTACACATATACATATAAATATACATATTTATATAAATATTAAATGTTAAATTTATACATTCTGATTCACTTTGGGCCTTCCTTGAATCATTTTACTCCTCACTCCTTTAAACTCAGCCTGACAAACAGTGCACCTGCTTAACTGGGCTAAGCGCCAGGAAAAAAAAATCAGGGAAATTAATTTCCACGAGCAGTAGATAAATGGCACACCTCATTAGAAAATCTATTTAAAAGGCACATCAGGAGATGTCTGCAAGACTTTCATAAGAAATTGATGCTTCCTACCTTCATGCCCTTGCTGCCTCTCTTCTCAAATTACTAATCCTACTTCTTGGTAAAAAGATTCAAATTCAAGTTACATCTAATGAGTGCCTCCTATGTGCCAGACACGTATGTATTACATAGATTATCTTATCTAATTCTTATGAAATTGTTTTGAAATAAGTATGTTTTGTGGAATGCATGCAAAAATTACCAAATGTGATTTGAGACCACCTACGACAGCCACATAATGATTTTTCCTTGTATGAATGAATATGCTAATAAATTATGATCCTTGTTCTTAGACAAGAAAAGCCAAGAGTTACCATAATTTTTTCCTGTACATTCTGACCTAGAGGGAGATCAGAACTATTAATGCCTAAGTTTATAGTAACTTCTTAAGAAATCCTATTTGTTTGCATGTATTGTTTAGAGAAAAAGTCATCTCTTTATAAATAAGGCAAAGGAGTTTGTAAGGAATTCGAACCAAAGTCCACAAATTCTGGTCCTGAAAGAGTTATTAAATGATCAGGGTACCCGTCCATTTCCCGCAAAGGCTTTTTGGCCAGTCTGCAGAGGCTTGGGGACATCCAGCACCTTTGTGACCCCCTAGCTTCAATTACTAAGAAAGCAACATTGTCCGGTTGTTCAGAAACTTGGGGTTTCTGAAGCTTCCAGAAGAGAACTCAGGGCAGGGGGGGGGTATTCGGGTGATCAGGCATCTTGGTTTGTGCCTGTGGCCCTGAAATAAATATTAATAGCTATCCATTTCACGTTCACAAATATTGTGTTTCGGATGTTAAATTGGATAGCCATCCGCGGGGGTCCAGACCCAGCCAACCCACAATGTCCCTCAGTGGTATGCAGATTACTTTGAGCAAAAGGCAATTTTCGCTTCAGGTTCAAGAGAAACGTCTCCCTTTGCCCACTCCTCCTCTCGCCCTTAACTACCTAGAAAAAATTGAATTAAAGGCCTTGCCCATATGAGATTATCAGAAATAACTTCTTTTGACCTATCTGTAGAGCAGAGCAAACTGCTAATTAGTGAATGTCTGCTCTTCTTATCATCCTGCCATGCCCTTTTGAAGTCTCTAAGGCACCTTACCTCATCCCTAGCTCAGGATGCTTTATATGCCTTAATCCCCTTTTCTATCTCTGAAGCGCTCATGTATGCGGGGTCTCTGACTCTCTCATGTGGGGTTCCCATGCTTACGAGATGACATTTGATTTTCTTTTGTTGATCTGCCTCCTATTGGTTAGATTATTAGGCCAGCCAAAAGAACCAGAGGAGAGCAAGGGGTATCTTTTCCCTTCCCCACACATCCTAGGGGGTGATTTTGTATGCTGTCAAGTCGCTAATCTGGAACTTCATTTCCCAGAATTCCTTTACATGTACTTTCCAGGCAAATGGCACAAAAGAAATTTGTGCAAGTATTTGGAAGGTAAAAAAGGGAGTAATAGCCATTATTTATCCTCTGAAGGTTGGAGCAGGACAGGAGCTGTTGCAGTTCATGCATATTAGCGCCTATATGCTAGCTGACCCTGACATGTGGTAGCAGCCAGCAGCATGTCTTCCAGTTCCCGCGGGACCAGCTCTTTCTGCATCTTCAAATGCTGGCCAGGTGCTTTTGTGGGTCTGTTGATGAAGGTACCAATTTACGCTCTAGCTCATCCACATCATCCTAATTTGAGGTGGTGAGAGTCAAATGAGGGATCCAGTTTGTTCTTGTCAGTTCCGGTGTGTCCTTAATCTCCCCTATTCTATCTGCCCTTTTCAATGACAGAGTTCAGGATATAATACCCTAAAATCGACACCTTGGCATATTGAATATTGTCAGCTAAATAAAGTTAACAAATGACATGTATAAGAACTTCCTGATCTTCCCCTGAAGCAGGTCATAAAACCCTAATGTGAGATGTGCCCTCTCAAGACCCAGAGGAAGGGAAGGAACTTTGTTATTTCCGAAGATGCCCAGGAGACTCAAATGAACAGGCATTGCTGTTTGCCCCAATTTACTACACTTAGCTCATACCACATTTTCCCACTCATTTTCTCTCGTCATCAAGCCTAGGATAACAACGCTCAGGCTGAACTGCTTCTTAAGGTCTTCCTTTCCTTATAAAGGCTCCTGTGTCCATAAAACTTATATTAAATAAATTTGAATGTTTTTCTCTTGTTAATTTGTCTTTTGTTAAAGGGGCCCCAGCAAAATATTTAGAAAGATAGAGGAGAAAGATATTTATCTCCCCTACACCAACTTCCATCCTGCTGACTTCCTACCCAGCGCTAGACACGTTGCCACAGCCTTATGTTGACTTCCTAAATCAGCTCCCATGAATGCATAAACCATATATATCATCAATCCCCTATTCTGTGTCACTCATAGTGATTCTACTCTGATCAAACTCTGACAGAGACACCATAGTATTGTTTGAATGTTGTTTGGACATTATATTTAATAAGAAATGAAGGGTAGGTGAAATCTTTTCTCTACTATCTGTTTTTTGGTATCCTAAAATTTGTGTTATTTGATGAGAATAATTAAAGTCACAAATTTTGTAGACCAGAAAGCAAAATGCTGTCCACGTTTCACAGACAAGGAAATATAAGTTCCTAGTCATGTTAGTTTGTAGGTTACAGAGCTGTAGAGTGAACCCAAGGCTTCTTAAAGACACACATAAAAGCCAATTCTACATGTGTCTCATAAGCAAGTTATGTACAGGTAAATTGGTTCAAATTCAGAAAATAAGAAATTGCAAAGGTTGCTCAGAGGAAAGTCATTCTTCTCAATCCAATACAGTACTTGCTTATGAAAATACATTTTTATTTCTCTATGAAAAATTTTTTTAATGTCTTCAAGCATTTGCCTACTTTTCTAAAGTGCTAAGGAGTAATTCAGAGCCCATGGACAGCTGTCCTGACTGCAAAGCCTTTACTTATTTCCAGTGTGTTTCTTCTACCACCAGCCTTGTTTATTTAAACATTAGCAATACATATTTCAAAGGCTATTTATAGTACAAAAGAGTCATCATAATAATAGTATAAATCCCTAGTAAATGTTTGAAATGTATCAATTAAATATAACATTAAAAAAACAAGAGCACCGTTTACATTTGAAACTCTTATTGAAGCAATCAAATTTTTCTGTGAAGAAACAACATTTAAAAAGGCAGGTTAGAATTTCCTAAATGAAGAAAAGAAATTAGAATTTTAATATGAATGGGTGTGTTCCATCCAACCAAAGATTTATACGAATTACAGGTTTTTTACTATACTTGTACAAATTCCTTCAACTTATATTCTTTGGGTTCCAGAAATTAATCATTCAAAATTTAATTAGCTAAAAATATCTGGACATCTTATTTGAAGAATTTATACATTTCTTCTTTAAAATTTCAGCTTTGCGATTTTTTTCTTTTCATTTCAAATCCATTAGTGAATATTTATCTTCCTAGATATGTTCTCATGAGTCATTCTAACACATCATCTTTCTCTTTGCTTCTGTTGTAATTACAATACCTCTTTGTCAACTAGAGTATTGCATGGTCCTTCCTTGCATGCAAGAATTTATCTAAAGATGTATAACTTGGCAATGCTATTTTCTGAGGGTAAACTATGTGGTAGCCAGCCTCTAAAATGGCCCCCAATGATCCTTGCCTGCTGGTATTCACACCCGTTAACACTAAATACACAAGTGACCTGTGTAACCAAAATGATTTTGCAGAAATGAAAGTATGTGAATTCTAAGTCTGGGTCATAAGAGTCATTGTGGCTCCTACCTTGCTCTCTCTTAGATCACTCACTCTGGGGGAGGTCAGCTGTCATATTGTGAGGTCACATCAGCATTAACTTGACAGCCATGTGAGTGAGACATCTTGCCAGTGGTTCCACCATCCCAGAAAAATCTTTCAGATGTCTGAGACCTCAGGATATACTCTAAGCCAGAAACATCCAGCTAAGCCATTCCCAAATTCCAAACCTACAGAAGTTATGTGAAGTAATAAATAGTTATGTTATCTTAAACCACTTACTTTGAGGTAATTTATTAAGCAGCAATAGATAGTCATTATTAACTAAGACAAATAACATTTCATCTTCTAAACATATTTTATTATTTTTAATTCTAATTTTATTGAATATATTTATAAATTTTTAAAGTTGGTCAAAACTGTTTGACTAGATGAAATAAAAATTTTATGATAAACATTCATTTCTTCAAAATGTAAGAAATTATGTCAAAATCCATATATCAACATTATTAATCCCTTTAAGCAATGCTTATCAGAAAACCTGCTATGTGACAAGCACTCATATACAGAAATATATAAGACGGTCCCTTCCTTAGATAGGTTTAAGTGTCTAAAGTGATAAAGATATGTGAGCAGATCCTTATAATACAGTGTGTTAACTGATTGAATACAGGCTCCCATAAGGTACGAAGGGATAAAATCACAGTACAGCAAATTCTTATTAGGAAGTCTGAGAATGTTTCATAAAAGAGCAGGCAGGTCTTGAAGGATGAATAAAAATTCTCTAGATAGAAAATTTAGAAATGAGTTTCTACTAATGATGTTCATATTTATATGGTGCTTGTGATAAACCAGGTTATCTTCTAAACACTTCAAATATAATCACTTGTATAATTCTCTTAATCTTATTACATAGGTACTATTATTATCCCTGCTTTATAAGTAATGAAACTGGACATTGAGGCTAAGTGAGTTTTCCAATATCACACAGCTCGAAAGTGGTAAGACCTGGATTCAATATCAGGGAAATCTAGCATCAGAGGTCACATTCTTAACTGTTTTAACACACTTTCTGCTATGTGGTGGGGTGGAGGGAGCAAAGGGAGAAATAGTATAAGCAGAGGCATTCTGCAGTGAGAATATGGTTTTTAAGCGAAAGAAAAAGGGAAGAACAGTAGTAAGTACAGCTGGAAAACAAAGTGCATGAGCTGAATTACAAGAAGAAAATAAAGAGCTAAGCCAAAGACTTAAATGTCACGCCAAAGAATTTGTACTTAGGTAAAAGAAATGGTTGAGGAAACTTATCTTTTATGAAGATAACTTTGGAGCAATGTTAAAGGGGAGAGACTGGATGAGGGAGAAGAGAAGATATTGCATTAATCCCCTCAAAAGAGAATGAAGGTCTGAAGTGTAGTAATGGAGATGGTGGTAATAAGAGAAGGGAGCGAATTGATGAGACATATGAGGGTTAGCTGTCATGGAGTAGGGTTACTAATCAGATGCCAAGAAGATTTAAAAGATGACATGCAGGTTTCTTTTCGTGGGAAATGGATAGATGGCTGGGTCATTAATAAATATAGAAACTAGAGGAGGAGGCCTCACCTAGAGGATGTACTTAACAAATACTTTTTGAAAGAAGAAATGAAGTGGTAGTAATGCAGAGGCTATTTTTTTGTTTATCAGGTGAAATGCCAGTGACACAGGCATTATCCATAACACCCAATCACAGTGATCCCTACTGTGGCTATAAGTGTGTCTACATTTAAGGACTCTAATCTGAAAGTCTATAGGTAGCTGTTTATTTCAGAAAGTAATTGAGAAAAAATCCCTTTCAATAGAAACTTCTATGATGTACTTATTAAATTATTAACTTTACAAATATTAGATTTACATGCAATTCTTAACAACATCTATTACAAACATTAAAGAACTACATTTTATGATCATATTTGCTTGTAAATTTAAATGAATGAAATTCTAAAGAAAAGGGAAGAAAAGATGAAATATCACACTCAATATAGGACCACAGGAAATGAAATCTAGAGTAATGTAACCATTCATGTAAAATTCCAAGTCATAATTTTATATTATAGGCATTTCAACTGTATATTCTTTTAAGAACCTACATTACACAATATACCAAAAGCACTGCCAATTTAGAACGGAGATTTATGGCTCGGGATAAATAGCCCTTTTGCTTTGGTAGATACCATGGGACTTAATCTCTCCCTGTTAGATGATGCTGTCTTTAGTCCAGCTACAGATGGTACGGTGAGTAATATTGTCTCAATCACACCTCCATGTCAATAAACCCAAATGATACAGTGTTATGATTTCATGATATTTATACCTGTGTTTCTTTTAACATAGTCATTTCCTGGCACATATAGTAGGTTCTTGATAAATAATTGTTGAATGAATAAAATACCATAATGAAAAATAGTCTCCAAGCATATAGAATGCAATTATAGTAATTATAGTTTCTGGGTCCTACTGATTCCACGACTATTGAAGAAAGGAAATGGTGTGGGGGGTGGGGAGTGCAAATATGAAGGATCACATTAATAAGTTAATGAAAGGTTTTTGCTTGTGGTAAAAAAAGTGATAAACATAAACTCATCCATCTATTCATTTCATATTTATTGAGCACCTGACTGATTTCTTCCTTCAAGGAATTCACAGGCAATACAGTGTGTCAGATGAAAAAATAGACAAATAATTTTTTAAATATAAAAATACTTTGAACAAAAGGATGAATAATATATACAGAGACTGAATAGGCCATAATGAAAATCTATCTTTCCTCACTGTGCTATTCCTATTTTACTCCAAATCTATAAGACAATATGGACACTCAAGATGTAGTGTAGTATCTCATAATTCATTCTGGGAAAAATTCTTTTAACACTCTTTATTTTCAGGAACTCAAAATAGGATGTTTTGATGTGAGAAGCAAAGAGTATGTCTGGAAAGGAAGCTTGGAGCCAGATGGTAGGGGGACTTAAAAATACTTTACACTATTTTCCATTTGTCCAAAAGCTTTGTATTTGGTTTTGTTTTGTTTTATATTACCTATTGTAAACCCTACAAATTACCCTTTACTAATGGTTGATGAAGTCCTAGTTCCAAAATAAAATATCCACCCAACCTTTTAAATTAGTATTTTCATGAAATTGTAACATTCATCCTTTATTCAGCTATACAAATAAGAAAATCTATTCCATTTGAATTCAATGAGTACAACAGGCAAAGAAGAAGAATAAAAGGAAAATGCAAAGAAGGAAACTCGACTTCAGTGACCCTCCAGCACATATGTGGGGTGCTTTACCCCATTAAGATGGGATGAAGAGAAACAAAGCCAGAACTGGGGAGAATGGTGTTTCTATTAGTGTCAAAGCCAAATTTCATGGATCTTACCTGAAAAGTTTTTGTAATCCACCAAATCAAACATAACCACGGCAACGGCTGACCAGGTGATTATCAGAGCAATGACCAGGAGCCAGGCTGCCGGCGAGCTGAATGTGGTCACTATGTCTTCCGTGACGGTCCTCTTCAGCACTTTTCCGGGGGATTTAGGCACGGATCCATTTTTGTTGTCTATAACAGTTGTGGTGGTGGATGCATTTCCTAATCAAACATTCAGAAACGAGTATTGCCATTTAGAAATTAACATCAAATGTTGATGACCAAAAAACACAGATTATATAAGCATATGTAAATTGCTAATGACGTTTTCTATAACAGAAGACCCCTCTTTAGTGGCAGGGCCATGCCCCGCTGCCACTGCCACATTATCTCTTCCTTGGCTTTTATCCTCCTCCCTGAAACCCATATGCTCTTTATAATCAGCATTCCTTGTCTCCCAAGCTCCACAAATGTTGCCATCCAGGCCAGAAACTTGACATCATCTTGAATTCATTTCTGCTTCTCCCTTACCACCTCCTATGTCCATTACCATCACGGGCAATGGGTTTTGGGGTCAAATTGCTTTTTAACACCTTTTCCCTTTATTTAGGTGCATAGGTCAGTTCTAAATGCAAGCAAAAATCTGTCCTCTGGGAGAGAAAAGAATCAGTAATAAATTACTTCAAATGGATGAAATTCCTTTTGGATATCCTGGTTTAACGGCATAACTGACCCTTTTATTGAGGCCATTCATTTTTATTTGTGAAGGGGCACAGAAGACCTAAGAGAATAATGTGGGAAAATCTTATTATATTTGATAACTTTTTATTCCTGCTTTGAAGAATCTACTTGTTCATGAAAGTAAATTCAAAAAATAAAAAAAAAACTAGCAAAATGGATAGATAGGTAATCCTTTATTATTTCATCATCCAGAAATAACTACTGTTAACATGTTTCATTTACGTCTACTTTTCTGCACATGCTATACAAATGTGCTTTATTTGTTTTTGACAAGCCATCATCTCACTGTCCTTTGTTTTTTTAATAAGCAATATGTAATAAAAATGCTCTCTTGCCATACATATTCCTTAGACTGCCTCGTAAGTGGTTGTGCACATGTCATTTCATAGCTGTGTATAATTTAGTAAAAAAGATTTCTACCTTGAAATATGGGAGAAGTTTTCTCAGTCCACATTAATAATTATTCCATTAGGAGAAATTCTTACATATGTAATTTCTAAAACAAATAATAACTTTTATATCTTTTGAAAATATATGTATGTATTTGAAATTAGTATACTTTTAAAAATCATATATGCTAGCAGTCTGTTTCCTTATTCTTGATAATGGGTATTATCAGTTTTTTAAATGTTTGAAATCACATTGAAGGAAAATTCTGTTTCATTTGAAACTCTTTCATAACAAGAGATGTTTTTTATATGTTTATTTTTCTTCTGTATTTGTTACCTTGTGAAATTTTTTTACCATTTTTTAATAAACCTCCTTTTGGAGGCTTATAAAATTGTGTATACATATACAGACAAACATACATACATACATACATACATACTTAAATATATGTATATATGTAAATATTTTTGTATACATACATATATGTGTGTACATGTATATATATTCACATATAAACATTTGAACACTATGTATACACACACAAATGATAGTAACACTTTATCAAGCTTTATGTTGCATTTTTTTCCCCTGCAACTATTTAACTTTTTCTTTTTATAGTATTTCTATATGCAGAATGAACATTTTAAAATTGTGTAACTCTTTTATTTTTCTGTTATAAAGCTTCTACCTTTGTATGGTTAGAAAGCCCCTCTCAACGGAGAGTAGGCATTTCCGATTATTTTGACAACCTTGACTCATAAATTCAATCTGAAGGAAATTTAGATATCATCTGAAACAACTATTTCATGTTACACTTAAGAATAATTGAAGACCAACCAGAAAATTTAACTGACTTTCATAGCATTTTCAATCCCAAATTACACAGATGTGGAGTAAATGTTGAATACTAAAGAGAAAAAATCGTCCTAACTATCCAAATATTTTGGCCAGAATCACAGCTTCACAAAACATATTATATATTTTAAATATGGAACGCATTGTGTATAATAACTTCAGAATTACATATTAAGAGAAAATTTTGATTAATCATAAACTAATATATATAATTAAATGTTTTCAATTTTATTATTTATAGCTAATTACATTTCCAAATTAAAAAGAAAGCAACCTCTGGGGCCAGCCAAGTGGCTCAGATGGTTAAGAGCTCGAGCTCTGAGCAATAGGATCGCCGGTTCAATTCCCACATGGGCCAGTGAGCTGCTTCAGAGCTGAGCTGCCAATAGGTGGCAGGATGGCTCAGCTGCTGAGAGCACGTGCTCCTAACAACAAGGTTGCCTGTTGACTCCTGTATTGGGACGGTGTGGGCTGCGTTCCCGTAACTAAGATTGAACAGGGCACCTTGAGCTGAGTGGCCACAAGCTGCCGATGGGTGGCCGGATGGCGACCGGACTTGGAGCTGAGCTAGCTGCATCCTCCACAACTAAGACTGAAGGACAACAACTTGGCTATTCCCCTTTCCCAATTCCCCAACACTGTTTTCCTGCCCCAATTCCCGAATAAAGTCTTAAAAAAAAAAAAAGGAAGAATAAGATTTAAAAAAAAAGGAAGCAAGCAACCTCTAAATTTTCAAACTTCTTTAGCATTTTTTACAAAATAAATTTGACCTAACTAGAAACACTTCTTGAAGTTATTCTTAGAATGTGTTAAACAATAATTGAAAGGTTTTAGTCTTTAGAAACTGAAGGGAACTCTGTAATCCTTGAAGGCCTCAGAGTGGAACCAAAGCTCTCCTTTCCCTCTCTCAGCCTCTTGCTCTACCGTCCCCAGTTCCTACTTGCAGTTAGGTCTAGCTTTTTCAACGAAACAGTAAAACAAAAAAGTTATGCCATGGGTTTTATAGACAAGAGAGGGCGGGATTAATTCCTGGCTCCTCCTTGTATTAGCTGAAGGGCCAGACGGTCACAACTCTGTGTCACTTCACCTCTGAGTGAGAAGAACCTCTATCTGAAAAATGAGGTTCGTATGGCTCAATTTCAGATATTTGATGGTGGAAAAATAACTCATGTCCACTTCTTGGCATATTTCCTGGTATATAAAATTATTCAGTAAATGACAACACAACAGCTCCTAAACTATGTCCTTGTCACCATCATTATTACTATGAACACTGCCTCCATGGCTAATGCCATGACTATGACTGCAGCCACTACTATCATTATAAGAAAAAGCTACAAGGCAGGATTAACTTTAGAAACAAAGGCTGAGGAACTGACTCGTCAATGAACACAGGCATTTATTTCCAATTAATAAGCATATACATTAGGCTAAGATAATTTCAGGGGACCAAAAAATGATGCTTTACTCCCTCAGTGTCTTTTCCAATCAATTGACTTCATGTAATACGGAAAAAGAGGGACACATGGTATAATTTATTCATATTAATGAAGGACGTTTTGCACCATTCACAAAATTAAGAGAGGTTATTTATAGCAAATAAAATTATTTTATTATATGTCAAATGTTATTGGTGTAACTGAATTCTTTAAACAAGAAAGATAAAGCTTGAATCTTTGAATAGACGGGTACACAACAAGGTGCTTATGATATAAATCCAGGTCACAAGATAATTTTTAGTTTGGGGAGAATAAATGAAACTACTGCATACAAAATTAAGTACTTTACTTAATAAACTTTTACTTTTTTATTTGTGTCTTTACCCATAAATTGGGACTATCCCTCCCTTCATAACAATAAGATAAATGACATAAAGTCTATGAATGACTAGGGGAAAAAAATCAAACACATTCAAGTGTATATCTTAGTAGAAATGAATAATAACCATACATAAAATACAGCTATTTTTAAATGACAGTGGTATATTTAAGCCCATATTCTTAAAAGATTAAAGAACTAATGGGGAACATAAGTAGTAAAATTATTTAAGATTTTGAAGTGACTTTAGGTAAAAATTGACAACCGTGACAATGAAACCTCCTTTCTTTTCTGGAAAACTATGTAAACATATATCCCAAGTTCATAAACTCAATTTAGTTGAAATGATAGCAAGATGGAAAAACACCTTTGAAAAACAGGTATCATAGACTGTACTTGAGATGGTGCTCAAAGAACCAAAAATTAGAAAGAACTCATATCCTCTCATTGATTTTTTTGTGCCAAATTCCTATCACTTCTAATGGCAATTCTGAATGGATGAATGATAGGAGTGCTTTGAAATGTGATTTAAGACCCAAGTGGGGTTACAAGTCAATCAGACCTTTGGAATAATGATTTGCAAGAGAGTAAGTGAATTATAAGTGTTTAGGAGAGGCCCACCTGAAAGTTGATATATTGCTAATCAATCTGCAGTTTTTTAACCTCTGGAAGTCTTCCTCCTACTGCTACATAGAGAATACTGGAAGAATTGCTTTTGCACTTCAGATTCACGTCAGTGAATTGTGGATCAGAGAGTATTTCTTTAGACAATATTACTACATACCTGCTTGGTATCTTGAAACTGAAATAATACATTTACTGAGATTTGAAACAAATTAGTTGAAACTTGGTCACATTTTTAAACGAGAAATTTTTTAAAGAAAGAATTTCTATATTTTTTCCCTTTTTGATAAGAAAAATGAGAAATTATATAAGTGTATGAAGTAATTCACGTTCAGAGTTAAAATATAATTTTTTAAAGAATTGATATATGAATTCCAAATTTTATTTCATCTTATAATCCTGACTAAATAATTATGTTACAATATTTTGAATAGATGAGAATGATACAGTTAATATTAAATGATTTTTTTTTAATTTCCTATTTTCTTTGTCTTCTCATCCTCAAAATTTCCACTTATAAATTAACCAAGACTCAAAAGTGATTCAAAGACATTCTGAGCATCAACTGCAAAACCACAAGTAGTTGGAAAGTTTTCTTCCTTAAAGAAAATTATGTGCTGCCTTTGTTATGGAAATACACTAAGTTGTACCTTAATTTTCCATTCAAATTTACTGCAGAAGCCACACAGAGCCAAGAGGAATAAAATTGAGGTGAAATAAATTACCTTCTCTGACAGCTAGCTGGTCAAGATAAATGCAAAGACCAGAGTGTGTAATCTGAGATTATTTAATGTTTGAGAAGCATTTGGAAGATGACAAGAGCTAGTTGTTGATATGGTGGAAAAAAACGGGAGGTAAATACTACTGAGCAAGTTGACGTGGGTGATGCTTCTTGAAAGTTGGCATCTCAGAATTGGATCAGAGCAGCTAGGATATGTAACAGTACTTTCCATGCGTACTTTTTAAGTTCATTGCTTTTGATTTTGTACAAATGATTTTGATTGCCAGACAGACAGAATCAGCTTCAAAAGAAGTAGAGATCTGGCTAAAGGCCATGTGGCTCTGATCTATAAAGTAAAATGAAGGACTGCTTATGCAGTGATTCCAAGGACCAGCTTTCCAGTCAGATTATGCATGGAAGAATAAATCATTAGCTTCCTGAAAGAAATCACTTAACCTCACCAAGTCTTATTAATCAGATAAGAAAACTGCTAAGTGCATTTGCTCATTATTTTCTTATGGGACACTGGCAATACAATCTCTTTCAGGATGCTCAAGGAAATCACCTATATTCTAGAATAATATAAATAAAATATTGTATTCTCACCATGATGTGGTTTATGATGTACTCAAACAGTATATTTTTCATTCAAGAATTAAAGAACAAAGGAGACAGAGTATACATTATCAATGGTGTCATAAAAATATAGGTTTTTTTCCAAAATTATATTAAGAACCTAATTCTCAATTATAAGTGAAAATGACCTTCACTATATACTTTTTAAGTATTAAAAATATGTGCATGTAAAAATAGAATTTTGGAGAAACTACTGAAATGACCTTTTGGTAAATAAAGTTGAAAAGTAAAATATCCATCTCTTAACTTAAATATTTTATCGGCCTAGTTTTTACAGAAAGAATGCCTATGTATTATATACATAGAAATCTGTGATGATTAAATTATACTTTCTACAAGTATATATAAACTGAATGAAAATAGACTTTTAGAGGCAAGATAAATCATGGCAATACACAAAAATAAATAAGTCTAGATATTGTAATTGATATATATATATATATATGTACATATATATGATATTGATAAATCATGTGAAATAACCTAGAATAATTTTTAGAAGAATACAGATTTTATATTTTTATTTACCTAGTTAAAATGTATTAGAAATGTTTGCTCATCTAGCAGAACTCTCGCAAACCAAGTTATTCACAATCCAAGGTTTTACTATGTGTGTATATAATATATATATATATATAAATAAATAAATATATATATATTTATATATATATATATATATTACTCTCTTTGAAGGTAAAATTGCTTTTGTTCAACCAGAAATTGGTCCCTAGCCAATTTCAATGAAAGCCCCAAATTGCCCAGATTTGGGGGATGTGATTATTGTAATCATATTTCAGACAATGATCTGGTCAGCTAATCTACATGCTGAAGTGAAGTGATATATACATATTTTTAATATTTTTTTAGCAGTCCTTTCTGCCCAGCCACTTCCTCCACTCTTCCAGCATGTGAATTTTTTTCTAGGGGTGAGACTAGAAAGTGAATGCTGCACTAAGCCCTGGCCATAGAAATGGGCTTTTAGGACAAGTCTGACCATTCAGAACACTCCTTCTTGCCTGCGACAGTAAAGGCAACAGAGTCCTCCACATTCTCTGTAGAACTGTTAGGGGACACGCTCTTCCTACTGGGGTTGCTACACTGGTGGGGTCGACCAGTGGCCCTCTAAGCTCACCGATTGGACAGTCCATTGCAGGAGAGAAAGTGGCAGAGTCAGATACCACTGTGTGGGTTCCTGGAGCCTGCCATGTTTCGTCAGGTTTATCTCTTGTCTTTCCAGTTATATGAGAATGTATCAACTGCTTTGATTTGCTTCTGTTTGCATTACCAGCCATTATGAGTTATGACTGATCCTTTTACTCTTGCTAGGAATATAAATAATTATTTTCCTTCATCTGTTTGTGTCATAAGGAGTGATCAGTCAGGAGAATCTAGACATACAACTTCTTTTCATTTTAGAGAGCAACTCTCAAACTCACTCTTATTTCTCAAGTGGCTGTGTTCTCAAGAGAAGGTGTGTTGTGTGGTTTGCAGTCAGTTGCTAATATTGAGGTGCTCTTACTAGGAAGAGCTCGCTCCTGCTCTGGGTGAATGAGAGGCAGGACCCCCTACCTCACTGTAACCGGCTAGCCCACTTTCCGATTGTCTTCACTGCAAAGTAGTAGGTGTTTTCTTTTATTAGCTCCTGTAAGCTGTTTTCCCTTAACCTTTTGACCTTTTCATTTCAGCTTATTTACTCCCCATTCAGATAGTTTTCCTACAAATAGGAAACTGAATTTAAAGGTAAAAAGCAATGATGAGTGCATAATTAGAATTCATTAAAATGCATTTTGTTTTACCAATCTAAAATAGGCAAGGATTTCTGACGACTTTTTCTATTTAAAAAAATAGTTTTGTTAAAACTCCATTGTTAAAATCCAACCCCTCTTTCAAGAATTACCTCAAATGTTAAGTCTTTAATGATATTTCCTTGATCTCCCCCACCCCTTGTGAGGGGGGCGGTGGGAACGACGGCGGAGATTGTTTAATGGGTACAGTTTCAGATTTGCAAAATGAAAAAGTGTTGGAGATCTGTTTCACAACAGTGTAGATATATAAATGCTACTGAACTGTACACTTAAAAATGCTTAAGACGGTAAATTTTAGTTTATATGTGTTTTACCACAATAAAAAAAAACATGCATATATAAAGATCAAACAGAATAGAAAATAATGAGCAGTTCCTTTTTTTATCCTCCCGAATTTAGTGCCTATTTTCTCTCAGTTTTTAAAAGTTAATTTACATACAGTGAAGTTTCTCTTTTTGGTATACAGTTCTACAAATTTTGACAAACACAAACAGTGGTTGTACCATCACCACAATGAATATATGAAACAGTTGCATCACCTACAAAAACCTCCCCTCTCTTTCCCCAAGGCCCTGGTAACTTTTTTTTTTTTTTTAGAAAGAATCCTTGATCTTTTTAAATGAACACCATTGTTCTTACCTGTGTCGCTATACCATTTTTTTTTATAAACACTATGAAATGGATAAAATTATCTTGAATTTTATGTAGTCTTTTGTTTCTCAACAAGGCTCCAAGTTGGGAGCAAGTCATCTATCCTTTCACAGCACTTAGAAAAGCAATTTTTACAGTGAAATGAGGCTCCAATAAACACTTATTAAATGTGAAAACTTCGTAAGTTTTGCTAAAGGGAATCAGCTAAAAAAAAGAAAAGTGTTATATCAAATAGCGTCAATGTCTGCATAAGGAAGGATATGCAGTACATAGTAATACCTAACCTGAGAAATAAATATAAAACAAAATATATTTTTATGACATGAGAAAACATTGAGAGGAGAGCTATGTTACTGAAAGAATTGAAAGCATATCTGTTCAGATGCATCCCATACATAGCAGAAAGTTTAGCTGGTCAATATAATTAAGACTACAACAGAATAGGAAAGATTAGTAGAGTAGAGAAAAAGATATGCAGTCTTTGACTGAAAAAAACATAAATTTGCTAAATAATGTCAATAATTAAGCAGAGACACTCCTTTCTCATGAGGAAATTCAAACTGGCATCTCAGATGTTATTAAGGTTGTTAAACCTCCAAAAGGTTTTTAAAAAAATCTCCAGTAGCTGGGAGAGGTTTCTACCAGAAGATTAAATGCATGAGTGAATAAAAGTGCTGATGATCAGTTTACAAATGTATGATAATGCATTGGCTTAGTCACCTGGGCTGCCATAACAAAATACCAGAGACTGTGAGTCTCCAAAAACAGAAATTTATTTTTTCACATTTCTGGAAGCTGGAAGCCCCAGATCAGAGTGACACCATGGTCAGAGGACTGACTCCCTTTCTGGCCTGAAGATGGCTGGCTACCTTCTCACTCTGCCCTCACGTGGCAGAGAGCTAGCAAGCTTCTTGCTGTCTCCTATTATAAGGGAACTAATCCCATCATGAGGTCTCCACCCTCATGAACTTATTTAAACCCTGTTATTGCCCAAAGATCCCCATTTCACCAATACCAATCACAATGGAAATTATGGCTTTAACATACGAATTTGAGAGGACACAATTCGGTCCATAGACTGTATATTTCTATTTAATTATTTAAAAATTGCTTGAAATAATATTAACATACTGGGGTTGTCCAAAAATTGTACACATTTTAAGAGATGTTATCGATGTATTACTTTTCAAAGTTGAATTGAATTACAGTGTAGTATGACATTCACTCAAAAGATGGCATTAATCAAATGAATGCTAGTGTCATTCATTGTATTACAATTTTAATACAGTCTTTTCCTTTCTTAAGATGTGTATATTTTTTTGGCACCTTCTGTATTTTAACCTTAATAAGCAAGGTATTTTAATAGTACTATGTTTTTTATGTTTAAAAAAGAAAAAATGGAAACCCTGGCCATGGTCCCTTACCAGTACAAGCCCAAATCAAAATATCAGTGGGCACTACATATAGTGGGATAGTGTAGGTACGAAAATTAATTAACAAGACCCATGAGATGACTCTTGTAACAATGATTTTGACAGATTCAATATGATGCATTTTAGGAAAATAATCCACCTTTACTGCATCAACCCAGGAAGTCTCATGCAAGAAGATAAATTACTTTAGGGTATGTCTGATTTTATGAGTTTGAAGTTTGGAGGTGGAATCTCCCAAATTCTATGGATTCAGTTTTAGGCAACTAGAAGTTAGACACTGGGTCTTAGCAAATATGATAGGAATAGGTCAGAGATAATATCCATGAACTATACTCAGTTTTTTGGAAATTAATTTTTAAGTATTTTTTTGTTTGGTTGACACACATTCTTCCCTGGGCCAAATGTGCATAAATGAAATCCTTTACCTAGCCCCAGTGGTCCTGCTACTAAATTGCCCCACTGATATTGAATGACAAACCTACTGAAATAGAAAATGGCTTGAGTAATGGCATGCTATTTCAATTTGCAAAAAAATACTAAACTAAACATTTCAAATTCATTAGCTTTTCATGATTTGTTGACTCTAATGTGTGCTTTCACTTTCTTTTGCTTAAAGACATTTTCATGGAAATCCACTCTTCCATAAGAATTAATCATCCCCTGCTGTTTTACCGCGCACATGGAGTCATAATCCTACTATTGTGGTGTCACCATAGCTTCTACTTTATTTTCATTGAGAAAGTATGACAGCCTCCCCACAAAAAAAACCATACACATGCAAAACATATTCACATCTTTTCATGGAAATGTATTCAGTATAATCATAAAAACTTGAGGTAAAGCTTCTGCTTAAAATTATACTCATAAAATGATGAGCTTCTTACATGGCTATCAGCTACTTACAAGAAATTTAAGAAAATGCCAGAACTAAGACCTACATTTTTTTTTAAGTTTGCTTCTCTGGGTGAGTTTTTAGGCAAATGTTTCATGAATCAACTTGGCTTATTTTTTCATGTATTTAAGTAGAAATAAAATTAGATCTGCATTTTTGGTTTTTAAAGAAATTTCCATCCATTTGTTGGTAAAGTTGTAATAATTCAATAATTTAAATTTTTTCATATGTGCATAATGTACATATATATGAACAAGAATGTTTCAGGCCATGTAACCATTAAGGAGAGATATGAATAAATGTATTGAGTGCTCCAGGGGCTTTTGAAATAAAAATTACAATGAAATATCCTTTGTGTGCATCTTTAATTATCAGGATTATGAACTGACACTTTCAATAGTTACTCAAGAATTAATGCTATTGCCATAACTGGATTGAAAACAGATCCATAGGGTTTTTTAGTGTATTTTTAAAAAAATCTCTAATGAAGTAAAATATTTTAGAATTTTTGTGAGGAAAAAACATATATACTTAGAATTGGGCACCACTGTAACAGGATATTACTATATTTTGTCTTAACTTGAATCCAAATCTTCATTAGGCTATTTGAAATGTTTAGAACAGATCAGACTAATGTAGTTCAAACCTTCTTTCTAAATTGAGTTCACATAGTCCGTGAAGAAAATACACATATTGCACGAAGAAAATGCAGCCTGAGAATTTCGCGAGATAAGATTTCTTGTGTGTTTTTCTTTTAATCATTTAATCTATAGGGGGGAAAGCTGCAACTTCCTGTGCCTTTCAAAGGACTTCTAAATGAGCTTGAAGCTCTTTCATGCATTTCTGGAAAAAACATTAAGGTATCCATTCCCTTATTTCAAAAATGCAAGCAATTAGTAAACACAAATAATACTTTATACAAATCTTTCTTCTGAGGAGTTCACTGAGTTTTAGAAACAGCTGATAAAGCTGTACACATCTCTAGAACCAGGCAAGGATTCTACTCCTCTTTGATATGAAAGGAAACTGAATCGAGAAGTTAGAGAACAGTTTTCTGAAGTCTATTCATTATCGGAGTTTTAAAAGTATTGTGTATTTCTTAGTCCCTACCATTTTCATCCTCTGAATTGTTTGTCCGAATAAACCTACAATTGGTCTTACATTTCATGTGAGGAAGATACCAGTCATTGGCAATTAATAAAAGGCTTTATCTCTGAGCACTTACAGTTCTGATACAAAACAATTTTTAAAAGCAGACACAAACAAAATGATGAATGACTGAACTTTTTCCATCTAGCACTTTTAACAAGGCAGTTTTTACTAGGCACAAGAGCAGTAATTTTATTGAGTATTCTGGAGATAAAATAACCTCAGCATCTCAAGGAGTCAGAAATAAATGGAAAATGAGGCCCTTATCCTCTAAGAATCTACTTGGTATTGGACTCAACTTTAGTATTAGTGCTACCGACTGGTAGAGAGGATCCACTTTTCTCAGAGTCACTCCAGGGTCGTCTCTAGGAGTTGGGACTGTCAGTGTCATGTAGAACAGTGAAAACCCCTATCCTCTCATTTCAGATAGCTTTCTTGAATAGGATTTTCCTATTGACAGGCTCACATTTCTGACATTTAGATTGTTCAGAACAGTTACTTATATGGAATGAACATTTTTATAAGCTTTATTTGATTAAGATTATTCAAGTATTACAACTGCATTAGTATCACCAATCTATAGCAGATTTGGTAAAATAAGCTTTATAAAATTGTGGTTGCACTAAAGCATGTGTTTTTTCCAAACTACTAAGCAGGCTTCCCTTGAGTAACAAAGCTCTAGAGTTATATGCTACAGGATGGTTGCCATCCAATGTCTATTTCTATCTTAGAAGAGAAACGAGAAACAGTTTAGGGATCATTTTTCTTGCATTAAACAAAATCACTTTCCCTTTTCTATAACAAAAGAAAAACACATTGAATATTCAAATTTGAATATTAAAACCTTTGGTTTGTTATGAGAGGAGGTTCTTTAAAGATAGCATCATTTTTTTTTCTAGATCTTACTTCTGATTAACGTGCCTCTTGTAAAAGATTCCACACATTGTAAAAAGAATCAGATCAGAAAAAAAGAAAGAAAGAAAAGTTTTGCTAAGGCAGTTTTCAATTGAAAATCATTATTGTTAATATCTTAGTCCAAAACTGATCATAATTATAATTATATTACCTTATAGAGCATCTCTGCTCCAGGGAAACTAACAATAATCACACAAGCCAGATTTTATGAATGTATATGAGGTGTGATCAAACAATACAGTGAATGCTTAAATTAAAAAATTTATTACAGTAAAAAACACATTGCCACCAATCACCCTCAAAATAACCCCCTCTCTTCAAACACACTTATCCCATCGTTCTTGCCACTTTCTGAAGCAGTTCTGAAAGTCCTCTTTCAGAGGATTTTTAGTTATGCTGCCATGGCTGCCTCGATGTCCTGAATCATTTTGACTTTGGGGAAGAACCAGAAGTCACACAGTGCCAGATTCGGTGAATAAGGTGGATGAGGACACACTGAAATATTTTTAATTGACAGAAATTGCCATATACCAGAAGCGATGTGTGACATGGAGCGTTGTCATGATGGAGGATGATTTATAGCACACTTTAAAACACACCCTCTTTCGGCTGGCCAAGTGGCTCAGTTGGTTAAGAGCTCACTCAAGAGTTTGAGCTCTGAGCAACAGCGGTTCGAGTCCCGGCCCGAGCTGAGCAGCCGCTGAGCAGCCGCTGAGCTGCCAACAGGTGGCAGGATGGCTTAGCTAAAAAAAAAAAAACACACAAAAAAAACACACCCTCTCTCAACCATAGCTCATGCCCGACTGAACTGCACTAAACAAGTTGAAACTTGTCACACACGGTTACTAAGGTCTGTTGAGCTGCTTCCCATATTGAAGATCCCTGCCTTTCTGTTGGATGGCACTCAACAGCAGCATTCACTGTAGTTTTTTATCGCAACAGGAAAGGCTCCGTGTCACACATCGCTCCTGGTATGGCAATTTGTGTCAAATAAAAACATTTCCGTGTGTGTGTCCTTATACAACTTTTTCACTGGATCTGGCACCATGTGACTTCTAGCTCTTCCCCAAAGTCAAAATGACCATGAAAGATTAACGTTTTGAATTGATTCAGGACATGGAGGCAGCCAAGACTGCAACTAAAGACACTGAAGAAAGAGGACTTCCAGAACTGCTTCAGAAAATGGCAGGAACGATGGGATAAGTGTGTTCGAAGCAAGGGGAAGTATTTAGAGGGGGATTAATGGCAATGTGTCTTTTACTGTAATATTTTTTTAAATTTAAATATTCACTATTGTTTGATCACACCTCGTACACACACAAACACAGTAGGTTAGTCAGGCACATGTCATCAACTTATTTTAATGAAATAATAGAATATCAAAATTCAAAGTAACTGCAATTAGGTAAGGTATTTAACAAGCTAATTGTCTAAATTATTCATTCTTTCACTAAATTAAAATATTAGATCCTTTTAACTAGATATTTAACATTGAAATAACCCTATATTGTATGCCTTATTCATCTATACATTAAAATGTAAAGACCACATTTTTTTTTGCTGAAGGAATCAACATTTCTCAATGTTTTGTTATCAGATAAAGTTTTATTATAGGTTGTAGCCTTTGTATGATTTAATTACATGTTATAAAAACTGATAATTGCTAAGTTAAAATATTTACAATAAAAATGTTTCTCCAAAAGATACCTGCTTCCTTCATTTATCCCAGAAAAAGAAAAATTCTCTCTAATAATTAAGAAATGCCTAAAGCATGAATGTTATTAAACAGACTGTAATCCTGGTTTTAATATTCGTTGATTGATCCTAAGAAAATATATTCAACAAAATCTACTACCCTTAGGACTCATAATGCAGGAATCATTTTAGTGATAATAAATGTCTGGAATGTTATAATATAAAATGTCAAAAAATGTTTGAACATATATTTTAGTATTATTTATATAACATATTTTTAGTATTAAGAAAAAAGCATTTTAATTTATCAATGAATCCTGAGGAATTCTCAGTTGCCAAATTATCAAATCTCACTCTCTAGCTGGGAGGCTTGATAATTGATAATTGATAAAAAACAAATGAACAAGCAAAAATAAGTCTAGAATATCATTCCAGCCCAAAATATGCCTCTGTGATATGGAAACAATATGTTACACTATGTGAACTGCGATTTCTTACTCATAAAATAATGACCATGTTTGAATCCATAGGATCCAGAGTACCACTGAAATGCATGTTATAGCAAAATAGCACCATTTCTGGGTGTCCTACATATTGTTTCTCCAGAAACTGAGACTGATCTATAAAACCTAAGTCTTAATTATGTAAAGGAGAACATTTTAATGATATCGCTTATTAATTTATTCCACTGCTCATTTGTACTTTTCATAGATCTTATGAATAATCTTTTTTTAAAACTCATTATTCTAGTAGTGTCCCCTATGAAACAGTATTTTATTTTTCATATGGCACTTTCTATAGTCACACCCTCCTCAGGTTCTATGACTTAAAGCAAGCTATTAGTGAATAGGACAAAATCAATTTGCCCTGCAATGCATACTGATAAGAAACTATTCAGTGGATAAGTGGACTTTCCATAAATAGGTTTGCAAACCAAAATGAGAAATTAAAAATCATTCAAATATTCTTTTTGTCTTTTTTTAAAGATGGCTCTAGTTCTTCTGAATATAAAGAATAATCAGAAAAGGCCTTGTAAGATTTTTTTAATGACATTAAGAATATGCCACAGGTTAACAACAAAGAGTTGGGGATGGAGCAAAAACGGGGAGCTGGAGGAGGGCTGACTAGGGGACCTCATGGGCGTCACCTCATTTATTCACAAGCCAGTCAGTCTTTGCAAATGTAAATCAGGGACTGACTCACCCTTCCTACAATGACCATGGCCAATTGAAAATGAAAGCATGTGATATTCTTCAAGGAAAACCATAGTACCCAGAAAGTGCCAGTAAAGGAATGTGCCCTAAGCAAAGTCTTGTGCAAGAGAGGTGTTATTACACAGGTGACACAAAACCAACAGATCATGTCACCTCCACCTTCGAGGGTCTGTTATCTACCACGACCTAACTCTAACTCTGACAAAAACCATGAGTATGAAGTTTGCCACCAAGTCATAGGCAACCCTAGCTCCCATAATTCATCCCTTCCAATTACATACTCTGGCAAACCCCAAATCTCTGTGAGAACTGGGACACACTGTCCTCTCATTCCTCTGAAAGTGATTGCTCTGTAGCCAAAGTCTGAAATGGCTTCACCACATTGCCTGTCGGTCTTGCTTGCCCCTTACTCCCTCCTCAGGACTCAATTTTATTGGAACAAAACCACATCCATTCATTGGATTATCTTTTGACTCTTGTTTATGCTTTCCTGCCAGAGCAGCAGAGCTGAGCAGTTGCAACCTACACCATATGACCAACCACATCTAAAATATTATTCTTTGCCCCTTTAAAGAAAAAAAAAAGTTTGCCAATCCTGCTCTTTGAGCACAGGAGAATAACTGACAAAGTAGGACCTTAAAAATATATATTAAATGGTTTTAAAATTGGGAAGCTAGCATTTAATAAATATTAATCAGGCATAGCGGAGCCATATGACACAGTGACATAAAAGTAGGGCTTCGATAGGACAGTCCTGAGACTGAATCCTGGCTTTGCTCCCATTAGCAAGTGCACCTCAGTATTCATCTATGAAACCAAAATCATTAAAACTACCTCATAAGGTTATTATGAGGAATTGATAAAGTACTTAGCAAAGTGTCAGGCACAATAATTGTTAACTCCTTTCTATTATCAACCTTCCCTACTTCAATTTATGAATTGTTAACAGTGATAAATAATCTTCCATAAAAACATAGCTTTTAAAAATGTCTTGCAGGGGCGGGGGGGTATTACTTCAGCTCCATTCATTCACTATTTTTGCTAAGAGCATGGAATTCAGAAGTACTGAGATTAAACTGCTTTTTCATGTATATGATAATTGGGGTTATATAACTGAGAATGTAAACCCTGGAGGCTTAGAGGTTCACATCTTGAAGAGACTTGACATTGCAAAGCACACAACTGATGTTCAGCTCATTCATAACTACCGTTATAATAAATTTAAGAGATGTAAACAAATCAGAAATGTATTTCTCCAACCAATGTTCAGAATGCCTAGTGGGTAAAATCTTGCATTTTCATTCATATGAAAAACTCACAGTGTTTTTTTTAATGCAGTCACCACCAATTACAAAAAGCACAATAATGCTATATTTGTTCATCTCTCTCACAATTTGATGCTATTCTTTATTCTAAATGGGCATTAAGTCCCAAAAGATTTTTTCATAAGGTGGTTATTTGGAACACAAATGTATTTCCCCATTTTAATTAAAGAATGTTATGAAGGTTGGTTATGGTCTCAGTATGCCCATCAAAATCTTTTCAATATTGTGCAGCTGGATTGTTAAACAAATAAAACTGTAGACATTCCCATGCTTTTTTATGTGTGTGTATTTTGCCTCCATAAGGGACAGAACAAGTCCTAGTCAGCTCAAGCCTCAGCTCTTTCAGGAAGCCTTAGATATAAAACTCCAGGGTATGTTAAATGTCCCTCCTGGACACTTCCTTCTTTGCATATTTACCTTAGACCTGCAATATTATATTTCTTTTTTTATTAAAGTTTATTGGGGTGACAATGGTTAGTAAAGTTACATAGGTTTCAAGTGTACAATTCTGTAATACATCATTTATATATCACATTGTGTGTTCACCTACCATATTATACTTCAATAGCCTGTTATTGTTTCAGGATTTCCCACTAGAATATAAGCTCTTTGAAGACTCCCACCTTCAGTTGTATAATTCTGGTGCCCAGCACAATGACTGACCCTGAGTAAATGTTGTTGAATTGATGTGCTGACCTGAATATCAAATGCCTCAGGTTGTTTTTTATGTAGTAGATGTTACACGCATGGTGCTGTGATAGAGAATGAACTCCAGTGCCCTTTGTGTAGACTCAGGCAGTTGTTCCAAGGGCACATTTTGCATCAGCCCTTTTATCTCCAGATTATCACAGTACACGAAGCCTTGTTAACATGTGGAGACAGGATGCCCTCCCTTTCCCTAAACCCCTGAAGTGTCTACATGTGGGACACCACTGACCCTCAACCACTGCCTTTAGCTCCTCCAGAGGAGGAAACCGAGAATGGTGGTGTGCTCTTCCAGGAATGGTACCTGGGTGGGTGTGATTTATCTTCTGGGTAGGGAAGGGATTCAGGATCAGACAAGGGTGGACAAAACCTGCTAAGTGAGTCAACAATGGAGTACATGGCTGGAGAGTCCTGGCAATGGGCGCTAAGGAGAGGGACAGGGGGCTTTGTTATAGAGGATGGGAACAAAGCTTCAGGAAGCAGAAATGGGGATAGCTGATCTCATTTTTTCTGGGTCCTAAGTCTTGTCCCAGTAGAGAAATAAAGGGATGCAAAGAAAATTCAGAGCTGTCTGTTAAAAAATATTAACAACTCTGGTTATAGGTGGTGGAGGAAGAGGACAAAGTTTTGTTGGAAGGTGCTCATAAATACACGACTAACTGTATTGTCTCTTTTTGCTTTCTAAATTTAAACTTTGGAGAACAAGATTCTTAGTTCAGCAAAATTGTATCTGTTGCATAATATTGTATGCATTTATGACTCTATAAATTTTTTAAACACTAAAATAATTAGTTATTCATATTGTACTTATCAGTTGAATAACTGAATGCAACTGAAAAGTTCCAAATATGAAAATATTTTTTAAATAAAGTGCTGCATCCAACTGATTACTTACCATTCTTAACTACCTCTGCCAATTGTATTTGACAGTTTATATATGTTAGTATAAAAAGCTGGCCAAGAAAGAATATGTGATATATAGCATAATCAAATTTGAGATGATGAATAGTAAATATTTGCATATATATTTTTAATAAAGATCTTAGTACAAAAGTCTTATATCCTCCTGAGTGTATAGCAAAGACAGAGTTCTCATGTTGTAGGTAACCAAATGTGTTTCCATGGGCAATTCTGACTTTTCAAGTGTCCGAATTGAAAAATTCTTATGAACAACATAATTCTTTACCTTGAAACAGGTTAAAGAAACTCACAGTGATGTGCTGTCATCAATGCCTTTTGCTCAACTGTACTGCATGTCTAGCCACATGGATTTAAGAATAAAGTCGCAGCCCTTTCTGTGACTTCAAAAGCAGGTTTCACATTTCATGGCAAGGAATAAATTTCTTCAACAGTGAATCAAGTGTAAACAGAGAATCAAAGCATGGCGGTCTTGGTCAAGGGCCCAGCTCCTCCAAATGCCTCATTTTTGCTAATCAGTAGAAGGTTTCCCTTCTTCTAAGGTGCTACACCAGAGATCAGGGCTTGTTGACTAATGAACATGCTAGATTTACAATTTTTCATGCTTCTTTGACTAGGCACCTTTCAGCAGGGCACAGGGTATGGCAGTCCCAGTCTTGGAATGCTCATAGAGGTTATATAATAAACACTGGAAAATAGTTTCCAAAACTAAAACCCAAAATGGTAGACTTAGTCAATTCTATCAGCTGGAACTAGAGCAGCAAAAATAATGGCAAATACCTACTGAGGTATTTACCCTATCCCCATTTATTGCCAAATGAAGGAAAAGAAATGAAGACCGTGTTGACAATTTAGAGAAAGTGGGTTCCATAAAAATTGTAATACCATAAATGTATCCCTCCCTGCACTTAACAAAGGTAAACTTTGAAAAGGGCAGCTTTCAAAACAAGACTCACTATTTCCATATGCCCTATGTATTGGCAACCACAGCCCAAGATAAAATCTCAAAACAGCAACAAAGGTCAAATTTAATCATTATGTTATTCTCCCATAACAATGACTTCATTCTAGTACTTTAGTCATGGAACAGTGATTATATTTAAAATAAGAATGCAATTTAGATACATGAAATTATACAGCAATATGAAATTAAATTTTGGTTTTGGGATGTATTATTCAGTCTAGCATCAGTTCTTATTTAAATTTCAGATATTTAGAACTCAGGTCTTTGTTATGCCAAAGGCTAATGTATAACATAATGGATAAATCATGAGTCTATTGAAATCCAATCACAATCATAATACTATTCATTTTGACTTCTTTCCTGTATGGTGTTTTTAAAACATAATCAGAACAAAAGAAATTAGAAAGTCATTATAGAAAGGAAGCATACTTGCGTTTGTGTCTAAGTTTGCTTTTCATGCATTGTAAACATAATCTAAACTAAGATCACCGACACACAATTGGAACTGGAAATGAGCAGCCTTATTTAGACTTATCTGAGATACCATTAGGAAAAATGTAAATAATTTATTTTGTCTTTCCCATAAGATGCAATTCACATCTTATTTTTTACTAGAACTTTAGTACAATAAATTATGTTTAGAATTATTTTCCTTCCTTCCAAACTTTCATTCTTTACACTTGTTGTCTTTCTGTAGTGAACTCTGTTATGACTTGTCAAGACATTTTACTTTGATGTTATATAATTTTTTTTACCCCATAGCCGAATGTTAAAATATTAGCTCAATTCACTCATTTACTCATTGATTCAACTATTTCCCCAAGATTCATGCACTTACTCATTTGTCAAATGTTTACTGAGTATTTACCTTGTTCTAGGCTTGTTCTATGTTATGAGAATGAAAAAGATGGACCGAGACTCTGTCCTCCCTAGTTTTTAAAGATTTGAGATTCTTTACACTTTTCTTACTGACATTGCCCATCTTCCACAGATGCTGAACCGTTCGCTGAGATGGTAACTGGAAACTCCCTTGTATATTTACTTTGCAACATTCTTTTTAAAAATTGGATTTTTCCATCTCTACTTTGAAGCATGCCTTTCTGAAAGTACCATTAGAGATGAACTGAAGTTATCATCAACTGAAATGCACTACTTTTCTCAAATGTACCAATTGCAATAATATACTTAACTCCCACTGATATTCTCCTATATTGTTACAGAAAATGAGATCAGAATTAATATTGTTATAAAAAGAAGTAACACTGCATCTATCTGAAAAAAATTGCTGAGTTCTCAAAGATCGCTAAAACAAAGTTAACCATTGAGTGGTTATAATAATTTTGTCACTTTTCATTCATTTCATGAATGTATATTGAGTTTTTACCATGACAGTGAAGTGCTGAAGATAAAATCAGGCAAGTTCTGGTCTTAACCTCCAGGAATTTAGAGACTCCTGAGGAAGACAGACAGATAAACCATAACCACAGCATTGTTTGCTAATTGTGTGAAGGCTTCCTGTGAAAAATTAGTGTGAGAAAGCCACCTGAACTAGGCAGAGGGACAGTATGTGAAAAAATTTAGAGGATGAAAGGAGGCTATACTTGGGGCACTGTGGGTCTATTCATGTCACTGCAGGCAAAGGCACATGTACAAAATGAAGAGGGAAGAGATTAAGATACTTAGGCAGAAAATATTGGGTTGTAGGAAAAGTCGTGATGCATTTTTGCAACAAAAAACAGAAAAACGCATCATGACTTTTCTGACAACCCAATACACCTACAATGCCTGTGACTGCTGAAATGACAAGGTTGTACTTCATAACAAATAACATGGCAAGGTAGAGCTGAAAAGGAACATGATCATATTTACATTTTGGAAAGCTTTAAACAGGAGGGCCCAGGAAGGAAGGCAAGACGCAGAAACTAAGTTAGAAAGTTTTATAGAAATCTAGGTTTCTGTGATAAGAAGCTGAACTCTGGGGATGGCATGAGGAATGGAGAGAAAGAGATGAAATTAAGAAATATTCAGGAAATAGCATCTGCAAGGTTTGAATAATTTAATTATTAGAGTCCTGGTGTGGAAAGGTTTAATGATCTCATTATTAGAGGGTGGGGAAAGTCAATGATTTCATTGAGTGTTAACTACAGAAAGTAAGTAGAAGATATCATTTACCAAGACAGAATGTTGAAGAACATAAGCAGTTCTGATTAAAGAAATGATGCATTTATAGTCACTAGAATAGTCTGATACCTATTTGGAGAAAATCATTGTCACATCTTAATTTTTAGCATTTTTTAATTAACAATAAATATGTCAAACATTTACACAAACACACATACATATTTTCACTGCATGTATAAGGGGTGTGATTTATGTATCCTTGTTGACTAGATTCATGAAGATTTACTTGTTTACAAAATAAATTTATAATTTGAGCTGTACGATGCCATCACTGTGATTCTTGCAACAAAGCAGCCTTTTAGGATGGTGCTTTCTATTCCAGTTTCGTTCTAACTGGCCCTTTGTCTAAATGAAGATTGTAATAATTATTTTTATTAAAGCCATGCAAATACATATACATATACGTGTATGTATATATTTTTTGTGATATGTGTGTGTATATATATATATATATATATATATATATATATATATATATAAAATACATAAAATATTTGGACAAATATTTGGACAATATTGTGAACAAATTGGAGACAAATAAGCTGATACTTTAGAAAAAAATGCATAAAATAATTGACATAATACATTAGCCATATAAGACAGTTAATATATTTCAAGACCATTTAGTGATGGCAACCAAAAGAAAACAAAAAGATTACATGCATTCCAAAAATATGAGTATGTGTAAATGTTAACCATGGTTTAAATCTACTTTTGTATGTTTTAAATCCCCTATTTTATTTTTGATGGTTAATGTCAATACTTTCCATGGGGAATGGGCTTATCATGACTGTGGAAGAGAAAGCTCAACCAAAGTTTATTGTTAGAAAATAGATTCTTTCAAAGGTCCTAGTTATTGGTAAATGCAACCAAACTGAAGTTTATCTTCATGTTTTTCATGAATAAACAATTTACAGAATATATTGATAGTGCAAATAAAATAAAAAAGGGACAATTAATGGCTTTATGAAGATTAAAATAAAATAATTTATTGAGTAGAAAAATATTTTAATAATATAAATATAAGCTTTATTATTTCAAACATTATCAAATATCACATACTATTTTATGTATCTAAAGTATTTTAATTTTAGGGCTGGCTAAGTGGCTCAGTTGGTTCTTGCTCAACAGTGCAAGCTCTGAGCAACAGAGTCGCTGGTTTGATTCCCAGCCCAAGATGAGCTGCTGCTGAGCTGCCAACAGGTGGCAGGATGGCTCAGCTAAAAAAAAAAAAAAAGGTAAATTTTATAAAGTATTTTAATTTTATAATCTATCCACACATAAACATGAGTTTTATATAAATTCATACATTTGACCAAATATAGAATTTTATTAAATACAGTATGTATTTTTCTCTTTGCTTTTTCCTTCTTCTTTGCTTTGCTTATGGTATTATTTAATGCCTCATAGATTTACATATATATATATATATATATATATATATATATATATATAAATAAAATTTTCCATTTAAAAAAAAATAATAGATTCTAGATTTCCAGACTTAGAAAGTTCCTCATCTCTGCGCTTTACATATATTTTCCTAGATTTTATCAAGACTTTTTTGTTTTATTTTTCATATTTCAGTCTTTAATTTATCTGGAATTTACTCTTGCATATAGTATAAACAGAGGGTCCATTGATATTTTTCTGGATGTATAACCATGATCATGTACTATTTATTAGCTGGAAAGAGGACTGAATATTTTCAGGTTGTAAATCAGAACTTACAATATTGGCAAATACACATCACTCATAAGCTGCCTTTTTTCTCCTATGCATATTTTTTAAAATCTTGCTAAAACAAGACAAATAGCATATTTGTGAGTTCAAACACAATCCATGTACATACATGGATTGCAGGCTCTGTGGGGGACAACCAAATGCTTGTTTGACATAGCATAGGGCCTTGTCCTGAAAATACATTCCATATATGTTAAGGCACAGTATTCCTATAAATTAATATAATTTGTATATAAAGAGCAAGGCCATGGTAACAGTTTTTAAGTCTTTTGAGGTTCCTTCCAGTTTTCTCTATAGGCATATATCAACATTCACTACCTAATTTAGCTTTTATCAACAAAAGTGATTTAATATCCATCAGCATAGATTCTTCTTTTGTATGTCCAGTTGACTTAGTCTAAGAACCACATTTACTTTCTGATTTCTAAATTAGCAGAATTTAAAACCACATACCTCACAATAAAAGCAAAATGTATTAAGGAATAATTTATGAAAATGAATCAATAAAGTAATCCCTAATCAATATAATCCAATATTACTGTAATAAAATATAATTTGTTTTTAAGAAACTACTAGTGAATATTTCTGAAGGCTTTGCAGAGCTTTGAAATCATTTTGTAATAAGAGAATTCTCCAGACCCCTTCAGCAAAGGCAGAGGCAGAGCACAAGCTTATCCAGTGCGGGGTGAGGCACTCTCAGGAGCCCCAGGGTTCCAAGGCATCTTAATATCTAGTCAAGTGTTTCCCAGTGTGTGGTACATGAACCACTAATGATACATAAAATGATTGTACATTATGTGTAAAGATTAGCATTTCTATCTTAATAGCCATGAATTCATTGTAGTATTTATTAGACCCAACATAACTGGCACATCTAACTCATAATTTATAGATTTTATTGACTAGATGAAGCTATCATTTTTCAAAAATTATGTTATATAAATAAAAATATTTATAAATAATATTATGTCTTAATATAGAACAAAGAGAGTCTTTCAATTAAGGTAAAAATGAATTATTTAATAAATAGTGCATGGGCATGGTTATACATCCAAGAAAAAAATCAATAGATCCTCTGCTTGTACTACATACAAGGAAATATTGAACTCTCCAGTTTATTGATAAGTTGCTCCATGTCTTTACAGCCTATTGTGTTCTAAACATCCAATTTCATTAGTGACATATTCAGGTCTATACTTTCAAAACAGTTTTTACCATAAAGAGGTAAGTGCCAATACAGTGCCAAAATATAATCCCAAAGTTACTATCTGCAAGTGCAAGTGATGTTGAACTTTGAAGCCTGAGATAAATGTAATATTTCGGAGGACAAGTTTGTATAACTTACACAAGTCATTTCATCTCTCTAATACTCATGTTTCTGGTGTGTAAAATAAAGACAATAATAGGAACTTCCTTACAGATTTGTTACAAAGATTAAATCAGATAATACCTTCCAAATTATTACTCCAGCCTTAGGAACATAATATATCAGACATATAATTGATCTGAGAGTCTCAGTTTAATTACTGTAAAAAGTTAAAATACCCATTCTATCTTACCAGTTTGTTGTAAGTATCAAAAAGAGCCTTATATTAAAATGTAAGAGAAAGTACTGAACTGTCACATAAACACAGACACCACTAGATTATCATCACTAAGTATCAAGGAGTCCATGAGAGAGCATCGCCTACCGGTGATTCACTAGATCAGGCTTCAAGAGGTCATTGCCATCCATGTTTCAAGCATTTGGTGAATGGCCATCTCCCTGTACTTCTATTTTTTCCAATTTTAATGATGTGTAAACATTATCTATGGAGGACTGATGTTCAGGGATATGTAAACAGTTATTTCTAACATTCTAACTTCTTAAACACAACTTATATTTAGAGTATTTGATTATCACAGAAAAATGAAGTATCAAAGTATGGTTTCAGAAAAATACAAATTTGAATGGCTTTAGAGAACTTCTCAAAAATACCTCCAGGGTAGCAAGCTTAGGGAAAGATCTATACAAGAAATTATTCCTTTTGCAGGAGACATGGAAAGATTTCCATTGTCCTTCCTCCGTCAGAGACAAAGGGTGCAAGTTGAGTTGTGCAGGGTATCTCTCACCTCTTGGTGCGTGAAAGGACAGAACACTCTCATCTCAGGGACCTGGCGTCCTCACAGTAACACCCAGTGAGCCAGGGACCTGGATGCTGACCACAGCTCAGGTGTTAGCTCCTTCATTTATAAAACAGTGTGGGACTACGTTATTCCCAAGTTCCCTTCAGATTTCAAATGCTATTTGATGAAAATGGTGAACCACCAGCCTATTAGATAGTCCATATACATCAGAGAAGAAAAAACCTAAACGGCAATCTTAGAAAACGAATTACATTATGTAATTGGCAGGAAAAACAACAAAGCAAAAACTAAAGAGAGAAAAAGAGAACTACATGTGTGTACATATGTGTATGCATAATGCATGCATATTTATAAAACATATTATTTTTTATATTATACATGGTGTGTCTGTATAAGATTTTTATTATGGGCTTACTATGTGCCAAGCACTGCATCAAGTGTTTTAAATCTATTTTCTCACTTAATCCTCAGCACAGCCTAAGGGGGAGTTGTAATTATTGACACCATCTCATAGATGAGAAAATTGAGGCCCGAGGAGTTTAAGGAAATTGTTTAAGATCACACAGCTTGTGAAAGAGTCAATATGGTCAAATATTGCAGAGGCTCTTATTTGCAGAAAGAGAAACTCTGAGAGTATAGGTCTTATAATATAGACTTGGCTTATGATGTATATAAATTCACACATTATGGGTTCAAATCCTTTCTCTACATCTTACTAACTGGTTGACCATAGGTAAATTGTTTTATCTCTCTGTACTTTTGCGTCCTTATCTTTAAATTTGATTATTAATATGATCTATCTTCTAGGGTGGTTGTGATAATTCCATGAAAGAGTACATGTCAAGCATCTGCAATCCTATCTCGCTCTCGGTATATTCATACCAAGTGTTAATTATCTTACTGCCAATCTCGTTATACCCTCCTTGAAACTAAATGTTGTGTTTCTAATAAATATCTTTAATGAGTAAGTGACTAAGTAAATGAAAATTGAAGAAACCAGGAGAGTTTTCACACACTTCAAATATTGGTTGTAAATTCATTAAATTTGGCAAAATTTATCCTGAAATGTATAGGCAATTCACAGAAGAAGAAGCACAACTGACCAACAAATGTTAAACCTCATCCTCGTTATGCAATGAGTGCAATTAAAAATATATATATATATATATATATATATATATATATATATTATTTTTTCTCATATCAGATCAGAAAACACATACCGTATTTCCCATGTATAAGACACATTTTTCGAAAATTTTGGGGTCTTAAAAGCTGGGTGCATCTTATACAATGGTTGTAGTTTTTTTTTTTTTTTTACTTGCGTTCCCTGCTTTTTTCATGCTTGTTTTTGCACTTATACATCCACTGTATAAGACGCACCCAGTTTTTAGACCCCACATTTTTCAAAAAAGGCTGCATCTTATACATGGGGAAATATGGTAAAAGTACATTACACAGTAATGGCAAAGGTATGTGGAAATAACCATCATCATATAGTGTACGTGGTTATTAAAAGTGGGTTAAGTTTTGGGGGAAATTTATATATCTATATAAAATAATTTATATATTATATAAATTATTATATAATATATTTATTATATAAAATATTATATAAAATATTATATAATATAATTATTATATAAAATATATATTATATATATATATATATCTCAACAGCTTAAAACCACATACCTTTTCTTTTTAAAGATTTTTATTGGGGAATTGGGGGGATGGGAACAGCGCTGGGGAATTGGGGGAAGGGGAAAAGACAAGTTGCTGTCGTTTTGTTCTTCAGTCTAGTTGTGGAGGACGTTGCTTCACTGGCCCAAGTTGGCACCATCATTGTGCTCTTCCCGGGTGAGGCAGATCAGTCGCCGGCTTCTGGACGGCTGCTCACTGCAGCAGCTGGCCGCTCACGCTGGCTGCTGGCTACACACGGTAGCCCATGGCAACCCACTGCCACAGGGGCTGCAGCCTGCGCCATCGCTGGCGACTCACGACAGCCCAGCTCCAGGTTGAGCTGTTGTTCAGCATCTTAGCTGTAGAGGGCAGTGTCACTGGACCTCATATGTGAGATATGAACCAGGACCCTCTGGCGTCCCAAGCCAGTTCTTAACGATTGCACCACTAAGCTGGCCCAAAACCACATACCTTTGAATCAGTATTTTAAATTATTATAAATAATTAATCATGCCAAGCAGAGATGTTACCATTTCCATGCTGTTTATAATCATGAAAAAAATGAGAGAAATATAAATAAATACCCAACATAAAAGAATTGGCTAAGCAAACAATATAATGAAGTACAGTATAGTCATAGAAATGCTGATGAAAATGCACATTTAATGAAAAAGATACTCACAAAATTTCAATGAAAGAAATCAAATTATAAAGCATTACTCAAGGTATAACCTCATTTAAAATTATAATATAAAATTATATCACATATGAAAAACATTACAAGACCATTGTATAATTTTAATAAAAGTGATGGGATTAGGAGTATCTTTTTCTTCTTTCTGCTTATCTGTATTTTCTTACTTTACTACCTAAAACATACATTACTAGCATATTTTAAAAAGGAAGAATCTACTCTGCCAGTTTCAAAATAATTGGTTTATGAACACCTGAATTATTAATTATATTAGAAAATTTTAAAAAGTTGATAAGACACAATGGAGCAATAAAGTTAGGAAATCTGTCACTTTCTTTTTTTTTTCCTCTACCAGCTGGCCTGTAATTGATTCTTTAAGACTTCACTCAAGTATCTCCTTGAAATACAATTCTTTCCTGAGAATTTTCCCACTTTGGTCCCTCTGTCATGCTATGGGTTTGGTATACTACTTATGTGCTATCATGACCTTAAAGGCATAAATTATAATTGTTCTTCTATAAAGCTTATAGTTCTTATTATACTACAATAAAATTTCTGTTTGTTCTCCCCATTAGCCTCTATCACTAATATATTTTACTATATCTAGCTAAAACAGAGATTCTCAGTACATGCTTATTCAATGGATGGAAAATAAGAAACTTTCCAAATAATTACAACAAAATGTATACTCAAAATCCTGAAAGCAACTGTTTTCAATAAATTAAAGTTGTAAAATTCATTAATTACCATTACAAATAGAAGAATGGAGTGTTAGATGATAATCATAAATGATTTTATAAACAGCTTTAATTTTTATTTGTTCAGTTGATTTTGTCAATGAAGAGAATGATTTCTTACATATATTAGTTATTAAAGGTGTCCAAAAATAGAGTAAAATTTAACAAATGACATTTCTAATGACCCCTGGGTGAATGGGTAAATGCCAGGGTATTAAAAAATGTTAGAGAGAAAAGAGCTGAACATGAGTATACCAAAAAGCAACACGGTTAAGTCACAGTCATGTGCTGTTCTCACTGTGAATTCTTTTTTCCGTTAACACAGGTTCCAACTTCAAATCAGAGCCTTTCCATTGCTTCTACCCATTGCTAAAATCACTTATCGTTGCCTAGGGAGAGCTTTCAGCTCCTAATGACTCTTGTTTCATATGGCCCCATATGCATTCATTCTGCAGTGATTTATGGAGTGCCTACTATTTGCCAAGCACTTTGCTGGGTTGTTGGGATCAACAGGTGAACAAATTTATTTATTCTCTCTTCCTTTATTGGGCCAAGACTAATAAATAGCAGAGATATTTATTAAATAATCATACAAATGGACACTTGTTATTGTGATACATGGAACATAGGAGATATATCCATGCTGTGACAGCCTAGAACAGGGTTCAGCAAACTGCGGCTCATGAGCCACATCCGGCTCTTTGGGTACGTTCCATCTCAAAAGTTTGCCAACCCCTGGAAGAGCCAATTCTGTCCCTCACAACAATTTAAAAATTATTCGAGAGACACAAATATATTTTTACAAATAAGGAAAATTTAAAGTAATATTACAAATGGAACTATAATAGTTTTATTTTCATTTTCAATTTTACTTCAGAGCCACATGTACGTACCCAAAGAGCCACATGTGGCTCACAAGCCGCAGTTTGCTGACCCCTGGCGGCTCTTTCGCCTCAAAGGTTTGCTGACCCCTGGCCTAGAACTGTGTCTTAATCAAAGAAAAGATCAATCAAGCTAAAATCTGAGGGATTAGTAAAAGTTAATCCAGGAAAAGGACACCAAGTTCTTCTTTTTCTTTTTATTTAAATATAGGGACTTTCTGGGAATGAGTTTAAATGAGTCTGGACCCTGTCTTTTCATACGGCAAAAGGAAAACAGTATTAAGTGCCCCTGAGCACCTAAGTGAGACTCATGGAGTCTGACTATGACTAGGAAATCAGAGTGGCCTTGAAAATATTGAAATAATGTATGAAATGCTGCATGCAAGATTTATGTGGTATCCAGAAAAAGTAGAGCAGGAGAAAATATTTCCTGGTTAATTAAGCCCTATACAATGGTATAGAATTGGCCAAATTTCACAGTTAGGTCACTGTAGAAGCTGATTTTTAGTGGTACAAGTCCTGATCCATGAGCATCTCCCATTTCCAGAGTGAACTAACCCTTGGGACTGTGAAAGTGCCTCTGTCCTATTTCTAACATTAAAGTTTCTTTTAATTAAATTATCCAAGTACCTAAAAGCTGGAAGAGAATGAAATTAACTGAATCCAAATATTTTTGTCCCCTTTATAAAAAAATAAAAATAAGATGTGATATTTTAACTCAACCTCATAGGATTTAAACCTTCAGACTAAGCCTGATTAACAAACAGGTTCCTGACCTATTCAGCTGAAGACTAGATCCTGAACTACAGAGAACTCTGGCAGACAGATTCTAAAATGGCCTCTGTAATATACACCTTCTGATATTCATGGCCCTGCATAATCTCTTCCTCTTGAGTATGGACATGCTCTGAGGCTAGCTTTTAACCAATGGGATGTAGCAAGGAGAAGGAATGTGTAAATGATGACTTTACATAAGATTGTAACACCTGACTTGCCTAGGAGACTCTCTTGCTGGTGATCATGTTGGGAGGCCCACGTGGCAATGAATGAAAGACAGCCAATAGGAATTGGCTGTAAACTTCAGCCAACAGGGTCTTCCAGGGACCAGCAAGAAACTGAGGCTAGGCCTACTGTCACAAGGAATTGAATTCTACCAACAACCACACGAGCTTAGAAGCAGATCCTTCCCCCCTTCCACTGTCATATGAAACCTCAGTCTAATTAACACCTTTATTGCATATTTGAGAGATCCTAAAATAGAAGATCCAACTAAGTCATGACCAGACTCTTGACACACACAGAAACTGTGAGATAATAAAATGTGTTATCTTAAGCTACTTAATTTGTGGTAATATAGTTACCCAGCAACAGAAAAGTAATACAAGGGGTCCACTAAGCTGAATTAACCCTCGAAAGACCCTATTTACTTTTGTTATTTGTACAAGTTCTTAGAACTGGAATAAATATTTAAATTGTTTAGAAATTTCAAAATTCATGCAAAATATTAAAATGAGAATAGCTTGTGAAAGAAAATTGAAAAGTAAAAATTCTACGTGTAATAATAAAGTTTTATTGTAAATTCTAAATCTGAAAAATGCAAATGCCAAAAATTTTAGAATAAACAAGAGAATTGGACTGAGTAGAAAAAAAGTTACACTAAATTCACATGATATGAGAGGAAAAAAAAAATAATAATGAAACAATTGCCCCCACTGTACTCTGAGAAAGTCAGGGAAACATTATAATCTTTTTTATATGAGTGAGTAAGTAAAAATACAATATTTTTATGTATTGTTGATTATATATGTATGATTCATAGATACACCCACAGCAATATATGATTCTTCAAAATGCCTGTAATGTCACTTGATCAACATAAGAGAAAAGAAATAAATTAATATTTACTTTGTTCTAGTATGTGTCAGGCAGTCTTTGGCACTTCCATATATACACCCTATGAACTGTCATTATAACCTTTCTATTGTAGATAAGGAAACTGCACTTCACAAAGGTAATGTGAGAAAGTCACACTATGAGTCCGGGGAAGGGCAGGAGTTTAAATCTATGACTGTTTGACCTTCATATTTCTTTCACCAAACAATCTTTTTTTTTTTTCCCCTTAGCTCTTCCAACTTGTTAAGTAAAGAGACTAGAGCAGTGTAAGATTTGTGTTCTAGAAGACAAGAGGATGCTATAAAGAGAATGGTGACCTCCTATTTTCAAGTTCAAAAAAAAAAGTGGAAATTGTGTTAAATCTTAACAGGAGCAATTTAGGTGAGGGTATCTTGTCATAGTATTGGTAGACACAAGTAGTTTTCTAAGGAAAATGTTAAGTACCTTTGCATGGATCTATTTAACCAGCCATTAGATAGATATTCATTTTCTTGGACATTTTTTATAGTGTAAGTATATTTCTGTTTATGGACAGGAGAAAAACTAGAAGTAGTTTCCAGGCACCTAATTTTATGACATGAATAACTCATATTTTAACATAAAATTGCTTGAAATGACCTTGAAACCTGTTCCAACTCTACTTCCCACAATTCTACCTATTTTATAGCATGACATTTCTTTCTTATCATTGAAATAAAATCAATAACAATATGCTATAAAGGTAAAATTAGTTGCACTGAATAACAAGAAAAAGCGGTACATTTAGTGAATTATGATCCAAAATAAGTGTAAAAGGCAGTTGCATCATCCTTCATTTATAAGGTATTGGAAAATTTCATACACTGACTAAATCTGACTAACTCTGAGGTAGATAGGGAGCGCCATTGTGTTCTGGGAAATAGACTCAGGATTTGGGAATGGTCAACTGATGCCCGAGTTTACATGAGCAAACTTTCAACCTACACTTATGCAAGAAACATGTCTAATTCCAGTTGAAATAAACCTGAGATTTGCTAGCAGTTTAATAAATAAATGTATTTAAATATATATCTGCAAAGTTTTTGTTTCCTAATTAGTAGAAAGTATTCAAAAGTTATCGTCTTAAACAACAGAGAACAATCTCAGCACAAACCAATTTCATCAACATTATTAATTACTCAACAACTTTCTTCTGTTTAGCCCCATTTATTCAGTTTGGTTGAGAAGCATACAAATAGCCCACAGATCATTATAGTGAGGTATGTGTCCAATCATTTTGAAAGTGTCATATCAAATACCCAATACCCAGTGATATTCAACAAACATAAACTGATAATAATTGATAATTTTAAGTGTTAAAAATCATCTAAATAGAAGATTATATAATTTGTATCTCTTTTTAAAATCTAAGTCATTTTTTTAAAAATCACAGAAATGTCACTAAAGGAAAAAAAATATTTTTAAGATTTGACAGGATTCAAAGTATTTGATACCATATACATATAATAAATATGAGTTGGATGGCACACAATTAACCCAGCATTATGAACCTTTCTTCTTAAACAGATTCATACACACTCTTTAAAGAGTCAAATAAAAATAAATAATAAGATGTTCTTTCTCCTTCTGGTCCTCTCTCACAAGATATCCATTTGTTTATTAATTTCGGTTGAAAAATGAGAGACTAAAACCCAGAGCAGCATTCTTCTCTAGGCATCCCTTAACATGTTCTAGGATCTTCTTACTCAAAGAGTAGCCCATGTACCAATAGCATCCTCATCACCTGGGAGCTTGTTAGAAATGCAGTTCTTGGGTACCACTCCAAACCTATTGAATCAGAATCTGCCTTTCAACAAAATTCCCAAGTGATTCATATGCGCATAAAAGTTTGGGAGGCATTGGTTTAAATAGGTACGCATAAATCACTTCCTACTTTAAACTCTCCACCAATCAAATAACATAAGAACATTACCATGAAACAATATTTAGCTATTTTTTAAATAACTTTAAATTGACCCCTCGAATACCAGTTGAAAGATAGACAAAGTATAAATTTAGAAAAATAAGACATACTTGCAAAATTATTTTAGAATAAAAATATCACTACTAGCTGCTGACTTTAAGCTAAGATTATATTTAAAACAAATATTTTAAAAATTATTTTAATTACATTAATCAAAGGTTGTTTCCCTATAACAATATTATAACCTTTTGCTGTATGGGTACCAAATAATTTCATTTAATACTTTATAAAAGTGTCTCATGTATTGTAGGAACTCAATATTTGTTAAGATAAAACTTTATATTCATATTTTATTCTATGCATCACAAGTAAAATGCATGTACACTTCATATTTATTTATATGCACGTATACTGTGTAAATGCTATACAAATGTCATGTATTTATGATTTCTCACCACTTAACAATTTCGCTCTGTTGTATTGTTTCCTTTCTGAAAAATTTCCTTTTACATTCATCATAAAAGATGTATCTACCTGCATTCTGGCCTTTAATGGACATCTAATGTTTTCAGGTTGAACTAAGGCAATTTTGTTTTCCTACAAATGTAAATTTATGGTTGCTTAATTCCAAGTTTTACGTTTCTAACTTCTATTGCTTCAACAATGTTAATAAACCTCATTTGTCATATCTTCTTGTATCCCATACTCTGATCATTTTTTTCTTTAATTGGTCTTAGTGGGAATATATTTAAGAGCAAAGATTGTGTCACTAGTTTAAAATCTGCAGGAACTTTGTGCAAGGATATTTTAGAAGTCCTAAGCAAAAAAAAAACCAGAAGAACGCTTCAGAATCCAAATATAAAAGACAGACATATTTATTTTAGTTTGAACAGCAAACAGTGATCACACATCTTTCACCTGCCTCAAATAGATCGTGTTTACCTGACATGACTGTGGGTTTCATGAAGTTAATCTCTGACCTGATTTTTTAAAACTACAGCAGTGTCAGCTTTCTATTAATAGGCTGTTATCCAGCAGAAAATGTACGTCGCTTCCTGGTGTGTGCAAACCTAAGAAGGTGAAAGATACCCATTCCAAAGGAGGGCAAGTGTCCTGGTTTAAGAACCAATAGAGCCTTTTAAAGCAGTTCATTTTATAATCATCTAGACAGTGTTGACAACATGTATTAGATATAGTGCATAGATGACTAAATATATATTCAGATGTTACTGATTACAAAACAAGTCACAATTTGTGTTTCAGAAAAGCTCATAGAATTGAATGGAAACAGATTAATCATAGAGATATCAGGAAGGAAAAAATACTACACAATCTACAATCTTCTTTCCTAAGATCTACAATTATCCATTGTTGGAAATACAAAACAAAATAAAGTGTCTCTCTAACTTTGCTGATTCTTAGGGGGGAAATGTTACTAGAAAACCCTATCTATTGGAAGAAAAGTCAGCATACATTTTTACGGAAAGAATAAACTAGTCATTAATCCATTATTAATTGCCCCAATAATGAGCTCTGTGACCTTAAAAAAGTGGCTGCTTTTTAGCCTAAGGTTTCTTATATAGAAGGGAGGCCTATTCATTTCATTTAAAAAGTGATTTATGTAAAAATATTTCCTAGAAAATAAATTTGCAATTCTTCTATGTCCATCTTATATGAGCCTTCTAAAAATTTGTCTCTTGGTACATAAGAGAGGTTTATAGTAATCAGATAGACACTGGTATATTAGTTTTCTATTATTGTCATAAAAAAATTTACCACAAACTCAGTGGCTTAAAATAACACAAATTATCTCACAGTTCTGTAACTCAGAAGTCCAACATGTGTTTCCAGGGGCTAAAATCAAGATGTCTCCAGGGTAACATTCCTTTCTGGAAGCTCTAGCAGAGAATTGGTCTCCTTGCTCTTTCCAGTTTCTACAGGTTACCATGTGCAGCCTTGACTCATGGCCTCTTCCTTCATCTTTAAAGCAATAGTGGCTGGTCAAGCCTGGGCATCACATCTCCCTCTGACCATAGCCAGGAAGATTCTCCACTTTTAAGGATGGATTCAATTAGATTCGGACAATCCAGGATAATTTAACTCCAGATCCTTCATTTAATCACACCTGAAAATTCCCTTTTGGCATGGAAAATAACATATTCACAGGTTCTGTGGATTAGGGCATGGATATCTTTGGGGGGGCCATTATTATGCATACCATGACTAATATTCTCTCTACTCTTTATCAATAGACATTATGTGAACACTCCTCTATGCAGTGTGGCTTAGGCTTGCTCAGGAGGGCAAAGTGTTGTGTGGGGGATCTTACACATTGAAAGCTGCTTCAACTCCCTGGCCCACAATCAGGCATCATTTAAGCCATATATATATATATATATATGCACACACACTCATATTTGGAAAATATGAAAAGGGATGATAATTGAGAATCTTCAATAAGTCTATCGCCCACAGGAATTTCTCCTTCTCCTCCTCCCCTTCCCTCTTCTTTCTTTTCCCTTTTCTTCATGAACATATCTCCAGTAACTAGAACACTTTATTATAACAGTTAACATTCCTTATATATTTTTGAAGAAATAAAGGAATAAATATGTGGATAAATGAATGATAAAGTTTGAGAGGTGTAACAATTGTACAACGGCCTAACATCATGTTGAATCTGGTTGAAGCAAGTGTACTCTGAGTAAGTCACCATTATTCACGGGTAGTATACCATTACAGATTTAATTTGGTAGTCATATGCAAGATGGGTTAGAGGTCAGGAGATTACATACATGCTTATATAGTACAGTAAGTCCCCCGACTTACAAACAAGTTCCATTCCAGGAGAACGTTCATAAGTCTGATTCATTCGTAAGTCCGGCAAAGTGAGTCTTTGTGCTTCCCAGCAGTCCCCTCCACATCACCACTGCTTTTCCTCTTGCTTCTGGACATCCTGGGCTCTGATTGAGCATAGTACTACTGTACATCATCGCACTGTACGGTAAGCACACAGCAGCACAACTGTGACAATGTCCAGTAGACACATGAGCTACTTCCACGACGGACATCTACGAATGTTCGTAATGCAAGGTCTGTTCGTGTCTGTGCAAGTTCGCAACTCGAATGTTCATAAGTTGGGGGCTTACTGTATATCAGTTATCTGTTGCTACATCATAAAACTTAGTGGCTTAAAACAATTATAACTATTTATTTTACCCAGAAATATGCAATTTGATTATAGAGTTCAGCAGGTATGGCTTATCTCTGTTCCATAAGTGTTACCTAAGGTGGCTCACCTAGGGACTGGAGGACCCATTTTCAAGATGGCTCACTCAAATGGCTGGAAAGTTGGTGCTGGCTATTGGCAGGAAGCTCCGCTGGGTTTATTGACCTACAGCCTTGTTCCTTTTATTATGGGCCTCCCCACGGTGCTTAAAGTTTTTTACAGTATGGTTTTAAAAATAAATATCCCAAGAGAGCAAGGTAGACATGCCTGGCATTTTTAGGATCTACCATTAGAAGTCATATAGCATCATTTTTATTGTATTTTATTTGTTGAGGCTGTCACACAGCTCCACATAGGTTCAAGGAGGAACATAGATCTCACTTCTCAGTAGAAAAAGAGTCAAGGTCACATTATAAGAACAGCATGTGTGGTGGGAAATGTTGCTGCTGAATAGCACATTGTGAAAAATACAATGTGCTACATACGAGGATCCAAATATGAAATGATGATAGTTTAAATTAAAGCAAGAAAAATGAAAATAAAGAGAAAAAGATGGAATCAAGAAATGAGAAATCCAAAAGGTTACACATTGAGCAAATGGCAAAAAGACCAAACTCTGTGGGGTCAGAGGAATAGCTGATTGAGAAAATATTAATAAGTTTCAGCAAGCACAGGCTGAGCTGTTGGCCTCCATATACTTTTACTCTCTTCCAGGCAAACAGTTCTTTCTTTGATTTTTTTTTCTCTATCTCTATTCTTCAGGTTTACATTGCCCATGAAAATAATCTTATATTGCACATGAACATACATTTGTCATTAAAAAATCCTCAATTATTGTATATTAATTTTGAGGCACTACACTACATGTCTGATTTAGATATTTATTTCCTCCTAATGTAATTGAAAGTAGTGATATAATTAACAATCTGTATGTAATTAACTAGGGTAGTAGTTCTCAAACTTTAGTATATGTCAGAATCATCTGAAAGGATTATTCAACATAGGTTGCTAGGCCCGACTCTCACAGTTATGATTCAGGAAGTCTGGGGCAGATGCTAATTAGTAACCTAATGTAAAAAGTAAACCTTTCTAACAAATTCCCAGGTGATGCTGATGCTGTGTCTACAAAGTTTATATGCACTCATACATTTTGACCCACAGTGAATGAAAGTTGGAAACTGAAAAAAAAAAATGAAAAACAGAAAAAGAATTGTCTATTGTACCCATGACCTTTGTAAGTTTTCACAAACAGAATTTTTCTCACTTTCACTTTTAGAGATAATAAAACATAAGAGGATATAAATTATCCCTTGACCCTTCTTTTCTCACCCACGGAGGTAGTTTGGCTTTCCATGCTAATGAAACCTGCTTCCATTAAATTGGAAATAAGATCATTTTTGAGAATTTAAGCTGGAAAAATAAACATGAAGTAGATAAAGCTACCTTTCTGAAATGGCCTTTTAAAGACAAGCGGTCCCGATCTGAAAACAGAAAGAGTGAAACTGGAAACTTAAGTAAATCTTGCCTGAAGCTGAATAATAGCAATACTCCTAATAAATATCATTAAAATCAAACTAAAGATTGTACCCATTGAACAGAAATTATCAGGAATCCTAGTAAAAGGGACCCCAGCCAGCAAGAATTTGGCCATACTCTCCAGATGCAGAACTGGTGAGGTTGAGTCTTTTAGTCATCAGATAGATATTTTCTATATTAGCATAAACCCTACGAAAACAGGGACTGTTGGGTTTTTTTTGTTTTTTGTTTGTGTGTTTGTTTCGCTAATACTGGTCAAGCTGCAAGCACAATGATTGGCAATGAAGAGGCACAACACTCAATAAATATTTGTTGAATAACCTCTTTTTTATTCTGGGTTATGCAGGTTTAAATGTTAGTTTCTGAGTGGCTGCCTACACAGTCTCAGACAGAGGTCACTATATAATGGGCATTACTTCTTTGTCTCTAAATAGTCCTTACTATTCTATTCATTCTCTCCCTGCCTCCCCAAATACCCATTTTGTATATCTCGTGGGGCTAGGTTGATTTCTTCTGAAAAACAAGCTGGGACATTTCTAGTAGGTAGCTACTAAGGTCAGCTTTTCTCCATGTTTTTCAATTAGATTTGAAGGATAATATATATACTACCCAATTCGATTGAACAAGGTGTGTTCTCCATGCTGAATGCATCTTTTTATCACAGAACATAGTGCCATGAAATAAATATACATTGATGACAGAACCATAAAATATTAAACTAAAAGGAAGAGGAATGATCATAGCTGTGTGGTTCATAATAGCTCCCCAATTTAAAAAAATTCCAATGAATAAATAAATTATGACATTCATACAATGAAATACTGTACAGTAAGAAAAATAACAAAGTACAGCTATATACAACAAAATAGATGAGTCTTACAGTGTTGAATTAATGCAGCAAGGCATAAAATAATATATGCTGTGTGGTTCTATTTATATAAACAACAAACTTAGCAGAACTATACTCCATTGTTTGTAGATGTGGAGGTCATAAAACTATAAAGCAAAGCAAGATGATTGTTATTTTTTAAAAAGTCAGAATATTTGTTTCTTGTGGAGGAAAGGTTGGAGAAAGGGGAATCTTGATTGCGAAGCAAAACCAAAGTGAGAGTCAGTTGGTAGGTGGAGAGATGGAAATGAGCTTCAAAGGTGATGAAAATATTGTTTCCTGGTCTGGGTATTGGTTATGTGGATGTCAACTCCATTACTGTTTAGTAAATGATATATAAATGTATATCATTTATGTAACTTTCAGGGCCGATATTTTATAAAAAAGAATTTTACACAAGCTCTGAGCAACAGGGCCACCGGTTCGATTTCCAGCCCAAGCTGAGCTACCGCTGAGCTGCCAACAGGTGGCAGGATGGCTCAGAAAAAAAAAAAAAGAAGAAAAAAAAAAGAATTTTACAGAAAAAATTAAAAACTTCCCAAAAGCTGTGGAATCATATTTCTTTTAAAACTAAACTGATAAGATTGTTGGTCTCTTGAAAGCCAAGTGGGACAGTATTATTCAAAAATTGCCACAATTATCTAATTCATTTTCCACTTAGAGTTCTTGTGCATTTAACTTCTCAGTAGGTCAGTGTAACCTAACGAACTAATTTTAAGTGACTTCCTACAAAATTAGAAAACACATTTGTTATTTTGGTAGTGATGCAAAGGATTAAAAAAAAATTGGAGGTACTCTAAGCTGACATGTGGAGTTCAACATGTTATGATATAGGGTGACTATCAAGTCAATGTAATCCACCCCCAAGTTTATTACTTAGATTCTGTAAAACTATATGAGGCAATTTTGCAGAGTACTGTCTTTCAGTTTATTCATCAGAGCTGCTTCCACCTGTGCCTCTCCTCAAATTATGCTGTCACTTCTCTACTCATTAGCTCAAGGACACAGAAAATAACCCATCACCTTTCACTGATTTTTCTCAAAGGGCAATCTTGTCAGTCCATTTAGCTTGTGAATCTCTCTCTCTCTTTTTTTTTTTTTTGCCCTACACTTCCTTAAAATTGTCCCCTTTTTTTCTTTCTACTATAGAATTATAAATAGCAAATCAAGGCAGCCAAATATAATTATATTTTAGTAAGGATTTCATTCTATCCTACATAATTTTCTAATCATTGAACTAGATGTCTATATTTAGTATACTATAATAGTTCTTAGTTGGTAACTGACTGGAAGATATTGGTGGACCTTCCACCAATTCAAATTCACTCTAGTGACCTAAAAAGAATCTTTTCTGTAAAATTAGGAGATAGTAAAGCCAGGAGTTTCTCATAGTTCAGCACTTTGATCCTACCTCCTTCATGACCATTAGCACCTATGTGAAACTTTGTCTTAGGTTCTGATTGGTTCCTAAATGGTGTGTGGTTTAGCATCCCTATAGGAAAATACCAGGGTTTGTTTGTGGAGTCAATATTATGGTAAACGGTACTTTTGTGTGCTAATTACCCTGCAAAGTCTGGGAAAGACCTTTCAGACAAATGTTCCTGCCCCAAATTCTATTAGAATGTGTCTTCTCCACCTCTGGTTCCCCAGCATAAAGCTTGAGGCCAAGATTTAATTTAATGAAAATATATCAAATAATTGTTAAATAAATTAACCTGGACCTTTTAGGATCTAGGTTGATAAAATGTAATTTTTTGCTTTTCCTTTATGTCCCTGTTCTCCATTGAGAAATACATTTCAAATTTTAATTTAAGTTCTACTCCATTATAATAGTCCCTGGTCAACCAAGTTCATCTATTTTCCTTCTTCTCAGATTTCTCTGATAATCATATCTCATATTACTTCATTTATTTGTTAGATATTAATTTATTTTTAGTTGTTTCATATGTGTAAATGTTGTCTACTTTAGACTTGAGTGATGAGAAACCAAAGAATCTATCTCATAATATTTACATGTAATTTTATCTGTACTTATTTTCAGAAACTTTAAACTTCTTAGCAAACAGCCTTGTACATTATAGCTATTCATACAATGATTTCATTTCTCCTTGAGTGCTACATTTATATATGTTTCATATTTCATTCTCAGACTTAACACAGTTACTGGTAAAGGAAAATACCTAAAATATATAGGAGTAGGTATTTATTAAGGGAATGACTATCTTTCAGGGTATCAGCAGTTTTGCCCTTCTCCATCAACAGGTGAATGATAGTGTGATGGGACAAAGATAAGATACTATGATTCAAAACACCTGGGTATTGAGAGCCTATGTCACTCAAAAACATGGACCCACACTAGATGATGGTTATGATGAGTCATTCTAGACAAGATCCCTACAAAGCATTTCAAATGCAGAGACTGAGTAGTTAAACCAGATCTCTGGCAACTGTCAACATTATTTTTTCAAATACAACTCTTCCAGCCACTATGAACAAAGTTTCTAGAGGAGTCTGCTGATTTACTGCTTTAGTCTAGTTATTTCTGCTCTCCTAAGTACTTCATTGTTATATCTTCTGAACCTTAGAGTAAGCACTATGTCTCTTCAGCTTTTCCTTGATAAAGGCCTTTCCCTAGCATCCAGAAAAACCTCTTGCCTTGCTCCATTGCTTAAGGTGTTTATAGGATGTCTTTACAAGACTACTGGCCTGTACCACTAGTATGCATGGTCAGAACAACAGTGACCATAGAATTAGCTTTTTACTTAATAGCTGATTTCTCATTGTTAATCTGAAGAAACTTATTTAGTGAGTACCTGTCTGACAGTTAGTATTATTTCATCATTTTTCATGAATTGGAAATGGTGCTCCATAAATACAAACTAAGGTGAAAATAGAGTAATTGAGAATAAAAAGCAGCAATGGAAATACAAATAGTGGGTGAACCCTCACATAGGAGGGAAAGAAACTCGAGGTCATAATAAACAACTGGTTCAAAATAAATCAAGAACATAAGACATCCAATCTTTGTAATATTATAGAAATAGGATCTCTTAACAAAAATGAACTATTTAAACCAAGATTTTTACCCAATTTCTGAGCCAGGTAACTCTGTACCTTGGTCATCCTAGGGCTTCATCCTAGAGACCACTAATTCTCACCTAACACGTCTCTTTTTCTTTTACCTCTACATTGATCAAACCTACTCTTGATCTCCTTGATCTTTGGCAAGCCATTTCACCTTCCCACCAATTGAATGAATGTACACTGTAAATTATCAGAGTCAGGAATAGGGCCTCCCCCCCTTTTTTGTATCATTCTAAAGTTATTTTTGGCAAATATCAATGTGTTCACTAATCATAAGATTTATAAACAATAGCATGACTTTGCTCAACTAAATTAGATACCCATCATTTATAAATCCAACTGGAGTCATGTTTTTAAATCTGTCCATTCTTCATTTTCCTGGGTTTTTTGTTTGTTTGTTTTGTTTTGTTTTCTTTGCTTTTTCTTGCTTGTTTTTCAATCTACTATATTAGAGTCAGGGACTTTGCATTATTCATCTTAATGCCTCCACTGTCTGGCATCTAGTCTGGTACATAATAGTGCTAAAATATTCACTACGACTGAACCTCTAACATGACCTATCGCTTTATAAATTTACTTATAGATTGGTAATTAATACCAGAGAGTCTAAAATTTTGTTACATTTCAAATGGATGGATTTAGTTTCTTTGCTTTTTTCTAAATGCAACGTCTAATACTTCTGCAGAATTAAATTCACAAACTTGGTGTTTTACCATACTATGGTAATTTTTAGTTTTATAGTACACTCTTATTCCCCTAGGAAATTATACATAATTAAATAAGAATAAACAGAGACAAAACAATAGCTTCAACTGAATGTCAATGAAGTGTCAGTTTATATTTACCAATTTTGCCTTGACATTATATCAAATATCTAACACAGAAAATTCTTTTAATTTCATGATAATTTTGTTTTAAAGGGCAAAAATAAATTTTCAGGGAAACCTTGCTAAAAATGTGTTGCAAAAACATAAACAAATAGAAACTGATTTCTTCACATCCACATGCTCACCAATGTGCTAGGTAGGACCTTTTTAAACTAACTTTTAAATATTAAGATCTCTTTCTTTCGTTTTTCTCAACATTTTAGCAACATGTCAGGGGGAGGAGAAGGATGCAGCGAATGAATAGTGAGGATAAAACAGTCTACGACAAGGCCTAGCCTCATGCTGTCTGAATAAAACCAAGTTTCCCCTGTAAAAAGCAGGTTGCTGGATATAAATTATCTTTCTTAAATTATCTTCTTCTAGGTTAAAAGATTGTGTGTTTGACTTATTTAAGTGAAGACCACATGCCCCAGCCATAGATACCAAGTTAGAAAATATCTAAATCATGTATATTTAAATGTAATAGTTAAGTATATTATATGTGAAATGGATTCTGTAATTTATGAGGAAAACAGGTTATTTACATACCAAAGGATCTCTCACAATCATAAATTCTGTGGCCCTTTGACAGCTGCTTCGGCACAGAGATATAGAGAAGTTTGATGTTTAGAGAGCATAACTTGTACAGACAGAACTTTATTCATTACACATATGCTGACAATACTCTCTTTAACTTCCTTTAAAGATGAAAAAACTATCATTTTGGACTAGGTAGTTCTATTTATCTCTGAATAACCCTCACTTGGGGCAATACATGTTTATGTAACATTCACATAAGCACTTCCTGTCAGAAACTATGTATGGCACTCATGTTGTTCAGAGAAAATGGAAATTGGGGAGAGCAAAAAACTTAACTTTGACAGATCTTCCTAGAACTTTAAGTTGAACAGAAACTAAACTCCATAAATTTAGAATTATTGTGTGATATTAATGCATAGTTACCAGATAAAGGTTTTCCTCTAATATGCAATTTTTAAATTGTGTTACTTTAGATAATATGCATTTTTAAATATATTAAGCACATCCCCAAAGGGTTTCTTTTAATTTGAAGGAAGAAAAGACAATACTGTTTTTAAGCTCTTTAACTGTAAAACCAAAAAGCTTAACTGGAAAATCTTAACCATCTATGCATTCTCTTTTCAAATTGATATATTCAACCCAAAGGTCAATGTGGACGATTTTAAAATTGCTTAGTTGCACCATTTTATGTTTCTCTCATATTAAATGTTGTAAGCTGATTAAAAATTAATGCAAACAACATTGGAGATTTTAAGTTTGTAGGCATTCCTAAGCCCTTTGAATGGCTGAATAGCTTCAATTCATTTTACATTGTAAAAGTAGCATGATATTTAAATTATAGTCACAATGATGACCAAAAATAAGAAGGAAAAAATGAGAAGCATTTAAGCTGGCAAACAAAACATTTTCCACGAGTACTGTGCTTAAGGTTTGTGGGTGGGTGGGGGCAGGGAGAGTCACTATTACAGGTAATGAAAACTACAACCAAAAGCTTCTTAATGGAATCCAGAGAGGACTGACAATACAGAGATATATATTCTGTTCACTTTCACTGCAGATTTTGCATCATGGATACTTTGCACAGTCAAAAAAAAAAAAACAATTTAATTTGCCAACTAGCACGATCTTGTAAAAAAGTTGAAAAAATTTATCTGGCTATGTTATTCACAATTAACCAAGATTTACCTACTACTTTATGATCCCTCCTATGAGGCCTCTCCTACTTCCCAAACCAAGTAATGGTGAAGCAGTGGAGCTAACACTTGAACCTAAATTTCTGACTTGAAACCTCACAGACTTTCTACTCTAGCACACTGCTTTTAATTATTTTAATGCTGCCTTCTCTCAGCTTTGTGCTACTTTTTCTCTCTTATTTTCAAAGAATTATTGGGCCCACTGGTTTTCAAAATCTGCTTTTCTTCTTGTTTCTCTAAATTCAAACTTGAGCAGTAAAGAGGATCAAGACGTATTAGTGTCAGACTGATCAGGTTTATGTGATATCTGCCTGCCAGCCTTTCAGAGTTTCTGTGATTTTTAAGAGAGATACTCATGTAAGACCTAAGCACTTAATGCTCTGTGAACACACGTGACGTTCCTGACCATAGCATTTTTTGGAATTATTTTTCTTTGCATCTTAGTGACTCCTTGCGTTTTTAACTTCTCAGGTTTTCACATGGATCATCTCAAAATGATCTGATACTAATTAAAGTCTTTAATGTTACTAATACTTTTGAGAAATGATATGAAACTAACCTCCAGATTTCCACATTATCATGAAATGATTTTATTAGTTAATTTATTATAATGAAATTTATTTATTAAATATAATGTTTTTTATTTAAAAACTATTGTTTCCTTGTCTGTTGTTACAGATGTAATGTACATTTCTGGGCCCTTCTGTGTCTAATGCAAGCATATTTGGTTTCCATTTCAAGGACAACAGACTGTTCAATTCAGAGAGTAATTTGCACTTAACAAATAATCTGTGAGCCTCAATTTTCCAAAAATTGAGGTGATGACAGTGGACTAGAACTCTCTAAGGAGTTATGCTAACTCTAACTTTCTTAAGCGCTCTAAGCTGTTTGCTTGCTTTGTGATTAACGGATGGGAAGAATAATCAGTAGATGTCATAAGAATACTAAAGCAGTGCTTACATTTTAGTAATGTATCCAAAAGCAGTGGAAAAAGAAATACAGCAGACGAGCAGATGTGGGGAAAGAATAATCCAGGCTGTATGGTCCTGTACAAAAGTACACCTCTAAAAAAAACTGAAAGAAGGCTATTGTAGACGGGACAAAAAAAGTGGAAATCATGAAGACAAAATGAAAAAATATATAGTAGAGCAGCGTGCAAGAAACTTTAGATCACTATCAAGAATGGCATTAAGTGGAAAAGCTAAGCTCATTTGAGTGGGCAGTCTAATTTTCATTTGAGAAATATGATTCAGAAATCATTGCAGGGCTGGCCGAGTGGTGCGTTGTTTAAGAGTTGGCTTGGGACTCCAGCTCTGAGCAGCAGATCCCCGGTTCAGATCCCACATGAGGGCCAGTGACATTGTGCCCTCTACAGCTAAGACAGTGAACAACAGCTCGAGCTGGAGCTGGGCTGCTGTGAGGTGAAGGCGATTGTGTGGGCTGCCAAGAGCTACCGTGTGTGGCCGGCAGCCACTGTGAGCCTCTGTGAGCAGCTGTGAGCCTCCGTCCAATGGCCGGAGACCAACTGCCTCACCTGGGAAGAGCGCCATGATAATACCAACATGGGCCAGTGAGGTGACGTCCTCCACAACTAGACTGAAGAACAAAACGACAGCAACTTGTCTGCTCCCCTTCCCCAATTTCCCAATAAAATCTTAAAAAAAAATAAAAAGAAAGAAATGAAACCACAAAAGGATAAAAGCACATGATTGATGTTCAGGTGATATAGGTCCTATGAACTGTTAAGGCCAGAGAGTAGGGAATGACCATCACCTAGGAGCTAGGAGGTGTTTTTACATCTTTAATTTATTACTAATCCAGTGGGTTTTTTTTTTACGGGTGACTCCAAGAACACTTTAAACTGTCCCATGGGGATCACACAGAAACAAAACTTCTGTTTTGTATTCAGGAATTGTCCTGTAAAATGTTTTATGAATTAAGTGCAAAAGTCTGCAGAGCATAATCTACAGGCAACCCAAAAATGTTTTGGCTGAGTGACCTCTGGAGTCAGCTGGCACATGCCCTGTGCAGAGGTAGGGAAATGTACTCACAGGTATCTTAATAACTTCTGCGGGGCTAAGCAAGATGTTTTTGTCGATAGTATTCTTTAAGACAAACAGAAAGCCCTACGACACAGAATATCTAAGGAATAGGAAAAAATGCTATTTATATTTAGTTAGCAAATTCTCAACTATAATTGGTGAAGAGTAAACCTGATATCCTCTTACAGAAAAGAAAAAAAACACAAACTAGATTTAAGGGGGCTAGCTTCTAATCTTGGTAGTACTGTGGTCTTGAGCAAGTCACCGAATATCTGAGCTACAGTTTCTGTTTCTGCAAAATGGAGATAATAATGCTGACTTAATTAAACCAGGTGAGGTTTAAAGAAGTAAACACATATAAAGTCCTGAGCAAAATACCTGATATACATAGAAATCGCTCAGTAATTGTTTTTGTTAATTTGGTTGTCAGACTAAATTAATCAATGGAAGGTACAAGCAAAAACATTAGCTCGAAAATCTCCAATTCTGAAATCACTGTGTGTCCGTATTAATGTCTACCCAAAGAGCCAAAACCACATGTTCTATTTTTCAGTTGTCTGATTAAAAACAAACCGGCACAGCATTCAACTTGGAAGCTTTCGAGAGCACCACTTGTCTGATTTTCTTACAGCTGTCAGAAGCAAATTTTAGATTCACCTCCCAAATTTTATCACAGCTAGAGCCAGATTATGTCTGTACTCAATACACTTTAGCTGTTTTAAAGATCTTTATACACACACACACACACACACACACACACACACACACACATAGATTTTACATATATTGCATGTGTAAAGCAATGCTACCATGGTCAAATAATGCAAATTATATGCTTTGCTTAGAGCATGTACCTTTTCAGAATAAGCATTGAAGCAGAAAATATTTAGTTTAATACAAAGAGAGAATTAATCACTTAGGGAGGAAAGAGATGTGACTATGTAAAAAGAATCAGAATTTGGCCACTTTTAAATTGCTTTACTTTGAAAAATCATATTGACCTATAGTGATTTTGTGCAAGTCCACACCTGGTCTCTGAATACCCACCAATAGTAAAATATATACAAATATTGAGGGAGCACTTTTATCTTCAATTGCATATAAATTATATGTGTGTGTATATTTATATACTCTTGTAAGAAAGGAAAACCAAATTTTAGATCTCCATTTTAAAATCAGGCCAAAATGCTCAAAATCATTTTTCTAAGTTTAAACATTAAATGCAACATTTTAAGTTCATCGTGGTCTCCTCGTTGCAAGCCTTGTATTTTTGCTATGTAAAATATCAGCCATGTTACATGACCATACCTATTTATAGAGGTGTGGGTGACGCTAGTAACCAGCCCGGCCTTTGGCACAGCAAAGAAGTTTCCACATGCAAAATTTCAGAGAAACCTCTTCTCACTCCCCCAACACACAGGTCTGTCAGCCACTCAGCTCCCAAATCCACTCCTCTAATCCCGTACACAATCATTGATTAAGACAATGACCTAAAAGGAACGATTTAAGTCAACACATTGACTGTCAATGTGCCAATCAATTTCCACCTTGTTTTTTGTTTTTTTTTCTTTCTAGTTGATACTATTGGAAAATGGTAGCAATACCTTCAGCAGTGATCTCTGTCATGGTGATTGGAGAAAGAAAAAGGCAGGCAAAAAAGTTCCAGTCAAGCGGCACTTTGAAGAAAACTTTAGGATTCGAGAACTCTGATGGGGGGGCTCTAGATGAAAACCTGGTTGTTTCTGCTGCTCCTTTGTTGTCTTGTTGAACTTTGTCTCTTCTCTGCAGAGTTCTCCCCCTGGAAACAACCTGAGCCCTTTCCAAGCAGCACTTGTGGCTCAGGCAAAAGTATCAGCTTCGAATAAAAATAGCCTCATCTCCCTAGGACTCTTCAGCACTTTTTTTTTTTCTTGGCACTCTGAGAGGAACACAAACACACACACACACACACACACAGAGAGAGAGAGAGAGAGAGAGAGAGAGAGAGAGAGAGAGAGAGAGAGAGAGCTCTCTAGCCAGCCCCAAAGAGAGATAGGCAAAACAAAAACAAAAACAAAAAAAGGCAAAACAACTAAAAAGTACTGTCTAAGCCCCCACGATTTTCCTAAGGTAATTACAGATCTTGGGGTCTATGTCAGAAAACATGAAATAAAGAGTTGAAAGTAATCTTATCCATGATAGCTCAGATTTATTCTTAGTGCCCTTATTGCTCACAACATTCCTCTTACCCTTATTTGGTGTGGGGAGGGTCCTGCAATGTCTGTCAGAGGCAAAAGGCAGCGGG
>NW_017732989.1:35354-67311 GCF_001890085.2 Hipposideros armiger | reverse complement strand
CTCAAGTCATTTTCTCCAAGTTGATTCCTTACTAGTCTAAATCCGTTTAGCAAGTGTACTTAGTTACACAGGGCTACTCTTAAAGTTGCACCTACTAAATCCTGAGGCTTCCATGTAGAGGGTTAAGGTTTTCCCAACACTGGCCAATAAGAAATGTGTCATGTCACATTACAGTCACACTGGAGAACAGAAGAGTTACTAGGTTTTTCATTCTCTTTAATAACTTATTAAAAACAAAATACCTGAATTTATTTATGCAATAGAAGAAAGGAAGTCAGCACAAAGTTTAGAGATCCAGAACTCACATTTTAGTAAACAATTTCAGCTTTTTCCTTCCTCAACTTCAAAAATAAATAAGTAAAAAAGGATCATAGCATCTAACAATTAGCCAAATTGGCTGATTAGCATTTCACCTTCCCACTCCTAGGCAGGTGTTAATGAGCAGAGAAATATTCAGTACTTGGTAGTTGGAAGGAGAAGGAGAATCAAAGGGCATTGATAATCACAAATTCTAGCCAATCTGTGAATAATCAAGGGCTGACTACACTTATCTTTTATTTTATTCACATATCCAGGCTAACAAATGTCTGCAGTTTAAACTTTTAGCCTCAACTTACTGTCTTTGGTTGTCAGAACCTCTTGAATGTGTATGGTACTTCACAGAGATAATAAAGGAAAGTCATGTATGTTATTTTAATGTTTAAAACTCCCAAGAGTGCCGCAACAGCTATTTCCATAGACAATGACCTCCTCCATATCACCAGTTCTGTATTTGCTGCCCTAATTCCTTGTACAATAGGAAGTGTTCATATGCCAGCTGAATAAATAAGTTACTAAGTAAGAAGTCTCCATTTACAAAGGAGGAAATAATTCCAGGTAACGCGATTTTATGAAAGATCCTACACCTAGACCTAGGCTTAGAGGCTTTTGACTACAAGTCAGACACATTTCCCAGGAGGTGACACTTTGCTGCAACACTACCATTTGCAGGTAAAGGGGATCCTTACAAATCAGGTCCACAAGCAGAAGGAAAGATGTAAACCACCTCACAGCACTTTCTAAGGTGGGAAGGAGGTAGTCTAAAAACAAAACTCCCCTCATTGGCCCCCAAAGGCATCTCCATTCAATACCGCCAGTGCTTCCACTTTTAAGAAAAGATAGTTCTTTCCATCTCCATTTGTCAGAAACTTTCATAATCTTTCACTGTAGTTAACTGAAGAATTAATAATTCTTTATGTAACTCATTAAGAACTTACAAGGATTAGGGCCTAAAAAAAATTAGCTAACACAGAGGAGAATAAAAACACCCACAATTTCAAACTCTTATTTAATAAAAGTTGAAATAAGACTATAGAGCAAGAATACTAAGGTTCCAGTGTCTGATGTTACTCTTAAATTCCCAATCACTAATTTCATGCTATACATACTAGAAGGAAAAAGAAGAGTAAAAAATATTCTGGCCTGTAAACATGTTTTCCAGATGAGTTTTTTAAATGCATCTTTTGGACAGATTGACGAATCTTATTAGGCATTAAGAAATTAGTATATGTCTCATTTTGAAAAGTTCTTAGAACTCTTTCAAATTATTTTAAACCCAATTCATGAGGTATATTCTTGAGTTTCAAATGGAGCTCTGTGAAGCTTTCCAAAACCAAGCAACTGACATTTCTTCTAAGGGTATATACCTCATTTCTCAGGCCACTCAAAGAATAAAACATTACAAAGAATACATTTGCCTTTTTTCATTTTACTGTCTTTATTTTTAAGAGGTATTCATTTTAAAGAGACCTGTCTAGTTCATTTGGTTCTTTCAGCATTACCCAAAAGGGATGGATGTCTCTCCTCAGTAATAGCTTTTTGTATTCTCCCATTTTCCATTTCTGTAGGATCAGCATAGGTAGACTTACCCTGGTTTTGCATAAAGGAATAGCTGTATGCACATAAAAACAACTGTTTTGTCGCTATTAAGTGACCAAGTCTATATATGCCAACAGTAAACCATGAAATTTGTTCTATTTAATGTTTCATGTAGTCCAAGCTCCCTCTCCAACCTGATTTATACTGATCATCATTCCTCATGATTTTCACTAGGTGTTCTAAATATTCAAGTTAATAGACAAAAGATTCTTTCTTAGAGCATTTTTTTTAAAATCTGGCTGCTCTGTCAGCTATTATTATAAACTAGCAATCAATAATATGTATATTACATTTAGCTATGAATAAGATATGTTCATCCACATTGCATTTCAGAATATAAAAGATTCAGGAGGCAACCAGAGAAGCTTTGATGATTTTTGGTTTTCACCAAAAAAGTCATAAAATAAAATTTAAAAAAAAATCATTTTAAAATGATACTACATTATCTTGTTCACTGCCAATGTATAGTTATAAGAAGAGAGATGATTGGGAATAATAAGCTACTTATCACCAGCCTCTGTCTCTCAAAGACTTGAGATATCTGAAAGAAAATAAAGTTTTAGGATTATTTTTCAAGATCTTCTGTTTCTTAATTTACAGCCACAACAACTTATATTTGAATAACCTATACATGAATTGGTAGTAAATAGAAATAAAGACATTTTTAAAAACTGTGTAATATTGTACACTTAGATACAATTAAAATTGTGGGATATCTAATTGGGATAGAAAGTGTTCTTTACTTGGATTTTAAAATAATAATAGACACAACTTTTATGTGAGCTTGTGTTTTCAGATTTATTTTAATAGGAGACAAAGATACATAGCCAACTGGAATGATCTGGCAAAATGGGGAGAGGTTGGGGACAGAGTGTCATATTGTAAGAAAGTTTTATATTTGAGCTAACAAAATATAAGCTATTGTTTCACTGGCTTGGTTAAAGTAACCTATCAGGAGAAATATACAAAAGAGAAATGCTTTATTTTAGCTTTGTAGATAAAGAAAAACTTGGCAAAAATGACTTGATACAGGAAAAGAAAAAAATATATATTTATAATCAATATATAATATTAAAAATATAAATATAAATATAAATATAAATGAACATACATATTATATATAATATATATATTATAATATATATAAGGTTATATAATATATATAAGGTTATATATGTATATATATATAAAACCTTAGACTGAAGAGATATAGAAGAAACTAGGAGCATTAAATGTGAAGTTGGGTGCCATTTGGCTGTTTGCTTTCATCTGACTTTGAAATCCCATCAGATGACCTAGAAATTTTTCTGAAGCTCACTTGATAAACTTAGTCTTCAGAATCACACACAAAAAAAGCCTCAATTTAACTATTAGTTCATTAATCATATTTCATCTAAGTGCTGCTATGTGACTTCATTTTCAGTTGTTTTGTGTTCTGTTTGTGCCATGGAAAATCTCATCCTGTCCTTATTACTTTCTCTAAATGGCCTGTGCTCATTTCTTTAACTGCAGCCTGAAAGTCATTCCATAGGTTTGTCTTACCATCTGATTATTTAGAAACAGTGTAATCCAACTCGTTTCAAATGACAGAAGGCATTCCAGTGCAATTAAAAACGATCCTCTCTTTAACTCTGACTCATGAATAGCTGAGTCTCCAATATCAGGCTTCTTGCCTCACACACATTTGACATTGTCAAACATTCTCTCAGAAATTTGCCTACGTCAATCCAGTCTTCAGTAAACAAAGGCACGGAATATCCCTTCTTTCTTAGAGATTCCATTCTCTGGAGAGCTGGCTTCTCTCCACCACCAATGTCTTCTTTATGCGGATCTGCAACAGCCTATAGTAGGCAGCCCATACTATACAGTGGCATCAGTAATTCAGACGACCACTTCCTGCTATGCAGTGTACAACATACGACCTTCAATTTGTAGTCCTGGCTATTACTCAAAAGCAATTTATCATTTATGCTTTTTTTATTTTCTTATAAAAGTACAACGCCTTTTCTTGTAAAATATAAAATATCTGCTGACCAGCTCTTGGATACAAATTTCTTTCTCTCTAAAAATAATTTAAGTATTTCTTTCTTTTTTAAGATTTTATTGGGGAATTGGGGGAGGGGAACACACAAGTTGCTGTCCTTCTGTTCTTCAGTCTAGTTGTGGAAAATGTTGCTTCACTGGCCCATGTTGGTATTATCATTGCACTCTTCCCAGTGAGGCATATCAGTAGCCAGCCTCTGGACAGCTGCTCACAGTGGCTCTTGGTAGCTCACACTGGCTGCCAGCCACACACGGTAGCTTATGGTAGCCCACTGCAGCAGGGGCTGCAGCCCACACGGTCGCCACCAACTCACGGCAGCCCAGTTCCAGGTCAAGCTGTTGTTCACCATCTTAGCTGTAGAGGGCAGTGTCATTAGCCCCCATGTGGGAACCGAACTGGGGCCCTGCTGCTCAGAGCTGGCATCCCAAGCCAGCTCTTAACCAACGCGCCACTTGGCTGGCCTAAATGGGTATTTCTATTTGTTAATTTTTAAAAAATGCACAATGTCTTCATCTTAGTCTTTATATTTTGATGTTTTTTTATTATCAATGACATAATCTGTTATATCTGGTTTATTATTACTGAATATCAACTAGAGTCACCAAGTTGTGAACTTACTTATAAAAACAGAAATAACTTATGCTCAATTAATTCCATTGCACTCCTTTCTCTCTCTCTCTCTCTCTCTCTCNCCATGAGCATGAGAATGGAGTCACAAAAATAGGTTGAGACCCCACTGAAAAGACAAACAGGAACACGCCCAATGCTAAATTTCATGAACCTCTACATTCAATGTAAGAGCTGCTGTTTCTCTTTGTACGTAAGTGCTCAGCATTATAATCTGCAGAGACAATTGATTCTGACAATTCAGTATTTCATTGGAACTATATAAAAATCAGCAATTACTTCAGCTAGTTCAAATTATGATATATAATTTTGTTTTTGCTTTGGAGATATTGTGGACTACAGACATTTTGATTTAGTCCCTGATTGCATTTACATTCCATTGGATTACTCTAGCAGCATCATACTTTTTATTTTTTTTAAGAGAAAACTTAAAGCCAAGGAAAGAAAAAGAAAACAAATAAAATGTTAATATAAGAAAAAAAAATATCTAGCACCCATTCACAGGTGGGGCACTTAATTCAAAGTGTAATTAGTTTAGAAGTGTCTGGGACAAGCATGCTTATAGTTTTAAAAATCTTATAAATTGTTGAAGCTAATTTTGTTATTTTACATAGAGAACTGATAATTGGAAAGGCTAAGTGACTTGTCCACATTTACATGAATTATTATTGAAGAGCCTGAACTAGAAGCCAGTTGTCCTTACTCTCAGCCCACTGCTTCTGACATTATTCCTTGCTGGGTTATTTTTTGTCTTGCTCAGTCTTTGGGGATTTGAACAAGAACCCCATTTATCATAAATCCCAATTCCCTTCTGTCTATTCTGAATCTTAAAGAGAGATGGATAGTCTTACATCCGTCTTTGAATCCAGGGATGTGAATAACATTACCAGGGATGTGAATAATATTACCAGTACCTTCTCCATTTATCAGCTCTGTTCTTATCTATATATTTGCTTCCTTCTGTCCTACTTTATAAAAACATTTTTCATGTGGAGGGACAAGTTGTGGGCATCGCTATAGATAGCCCCAGGTTCATTCAGATTAATCAAGATTATGACCTGAAGAAAGAGAAAGTTATCCTTTCTCAATGTCTGTATAAAAAAATTATAGGGCTGGAACCTTATTGGTCTGGCCTAAATCACATGCACATACCCCAATCAATCTTTGTGACCAGGAGAACTGGGCACTTTGATTGGCCCAAGCCAATCTGTGGCCTGAGTGGCTCAATGCAATGACTAGTAGTCTCATCAGAAGTTTCTAGGATGTGGAATGGGTGGAGGGAGGAGCAATTACCCAAAGGGGAAGGTGGTATTGCCAGGAGATGGTGACAAGGAGTACTAAGCTGACCCAAATATATCTCTCCTCTTGACTGCATATTTGAGTGCACACACACACACACATTTCTCCATATATATATATATATATATATATATATATATATATATGCACTTTACTCTGCACTCGGCACTAAGCTAGATTCTACTGATACAAAGATGAACGAGGATTTAGTATTCAAGGAGCTCATAGTCTTGTAGGAGAGTACAAAGAGATATACCAAACACTATAATATGGTGGGATAAGTTCTAGAGCAAACACTATGCATTGGGTTATATAAAAGAGTTTGAATGCAATGGGAGAAACTTTAAGAGGAAGGAAATGCTGGAGTTGGGTCTTGAAATATAAGCCATTATTTAAATAAATGGTTGACTGAGGACATACTTCCCAAGTAGAGAAAACAACTCAGAAAAAAATTATAAAGATTCAAACATAATTAGCTTTAGATAGTTCAGTAAGATTTGGTCACAGTGTACTTGGAAGGAAGCTACAGAACAAAAAAGAGTAAAGAAGATCCAGATACTTAAGTATCTTATAAGACATTCTAAGGTGTTTAGACTTCACTCTCATTTAAGATGACTCTGATGTGTTTTAAGCAAGAACATAAAATGATCAAATTTGCCTTTAAAACACTGAACTTAATAGCAATGTGATCATCAGTTTCCTTAAGACATTTTCAAAGGAGGCTTAAAAATAGAAGCCAGATTACTGAATGTGGGGTAAGTGAGAGATCACAAAATGAAGAGAGACTCTAAAATACACTTAAAGGAAACTTATATGAAAAGTTGAATTAAGAGTTAGAGGGGGACACAGGGCAAAGTAGGAGTTTTTTTTTTAAAGATCAAAGAGTTTTGATTATGTTTATCCTTTTAAGGCAGCGGTTCTCAACCTCTCACAGGGGTCACCTAAAACCATTAGAAAACACATATTTTTGATCATCTTAGGAACAGAGACACCGCTCCTCTATCCATCTCCAGGCCCACATGCAGATACGCCCACATACGAGTACCCGGCAACCCCCGTGAAAGGGTCATTCGACCCCCAAAGGGGTCGCAACCCACAGGTTGAGAACCTCTGCTTTAAGGGAAAGAGTACAGGAATGAGAGAGGAGAGATTAATGGTATAGGAGAGAGGAAAAAAAATGAGTGTAGAGAAAGGTTTAAGCAAATGAAAGGGTAAAACTAGAGCTCATGTGGAGAGGACTTATAAAGAGAAATAAAATTAAAGTGAAAAGAAGGTTGAGACAAATATGGATAGTTTTTGAGTTGTGAAAGGGGAAAATTAAAGGAATCCATGCCTGATAGCATTAGTTTCTCTAGAGTCAACGTAATCTGCAGAGAAACAAAGGATTGGAGGTTAAAATGACATCCTGAAGAGTGTTATAACGTTTTCAAAAAGCTGCAGAGGCAAAGAGAGAGAGGCAGCTTAAGAATTGCAGAGTTTGGGCTGGGCCAAGTGGCTCAATTGGTTAAGAGCTATTCAAGAATGCAAGCTCTGAGCAACAGCGGTTCGATGACCAGCCTGAGCTGAGCTGCCAACAGGCGGCAGGGTTGCTCAGCTAAAAAAAAGAATTGCAGAGTTCTACTGAGAGGCCAGGCAGGCTTAGAAACCACAAGTTTATAGCAGCAAATCTAGATTTATATTAGCTAGGGCAATAAAAGAAGCAAAAACAAAGAGAACTCCAAATATATCTCTCAAGCAAAATAAAAACTAACATTCTTCTCAGGTTAACAATCCAGGGAGGTGTTCCGGGTGAGTGGGCAGCTATTCTCTACAGTGTCATTTAGAGATCCAGGATAATGGCAGCTCTGCCATCTTTATGTGACTTAAGAAATTGTTTCTGTCATTGCCACTGCAGCTTGCAAATAGGGGAAAGGCTTGTACAGCAGGAAGTGACATGGAGCACTGCTGTTTGTCTCTATTTCATGCAGAGAACTTGACTTTTGGCCGTACCTAATTGTAAAGAGGTAGAGTTGGGGCTAGCAGTGACATCATGCTAAAATAAAACCCTATTACTAAGAACAAAATGTCCACCACAGGATTATTTTTGAGTTCTTCATAGCCACATTAATAGATTGGGCATTGGAGCAGAGAAGTAGCTAGTCACTATGTTGAAATCTCTGTACATGTGTGGCTTTCAAGAAAAGCTTTAGCTAAAGTTTAACCAAGGCAAGGGTATGGAAAGAGCAGTACAGAGATGATAATTTTGGAGAACATATGTGATCGAAAAGGCTTTTATTTAAAGTATTGTCTAAAGATTATGGTGCATACTTGGAAATCAATCCTGCTGCATTCAAAAGATGGATTACTCTTAACTTCTAAACACATGATGAGTAACTGCATCTATAAATATTCATGTGAATAAAAAACAAAAGCATACGTACCAAGAATGAAATAATTTCAAATGGTAGGGTATCAGGGCATTTGACTTCCATTTTTATAAGCAGTTTTTAAGCATTTGTTTATTCAAATCTCTCTTGATCTCATTTTATTTGGAGAGGGGAGTGTACGATCTCCTGAATTCACCCCTGCAGAGTTATTTCATCAATTCAAATTAAAGATGTATTTTCCAGTTGTCACTGATATATGACTTTGAGAATATGAACTGCTGTATAAATGTTGAATGTTCCTATCCTCATCAAAATCACATTTCACCTCAGAGCCGTGTCTGGTTTTGCTATTCATTATTCATTTGAAGCCAGCTTTCCATTTTCAATATTATAATTAATTTGAATATTATTAAATGTTGTCACAACTGGTAGATTGTCAGCTTTCCTTGACTGCCTTATGTAGATTCACTCTCATTTTAAATACCTTATTTTTATTCTTAACCTCCATAAAACAAAACAGAACCGTTTGCCATGTCTCTAAAAATTCCATTTAACAAAATAGATCTGTTCCTCTTTCCTCACTCCTTTCCCTCTCGTGTAGCAGGAGTTATTTTCTGCCTTACACGCCCCCAACAGTGTCAGCCTGACTACCTGGAAGCCAATGCATGTAAGGTTTGCATTAGGGAAAAAGTATGTGTTTTGTCAACTTTACATCCCACACAGAAACCGTGGGCTCTAAGTTTAGAATAGAATTTCAAACCAATATCAGTGGTATTTCATGCTGGGAACAAATTGGAGTTGTGAAAGACACCTGGGATATAAATGCATGCTGTCTTGGTACGGCCCGTAAGTAGAATAGGTGGTTGGATATAAACAATAATGTAGAAAGTACACTCATCCTGAAATGTATCACCCAGGCATAAAGCATGTTATGTACAAATCAAAGACTCGGTCCTATCATTTAGAAATTGAATTTGAAAGTTTTCTATTAAAAGGCAAACACCATTTGTGCAAAATTTAGTTAGTGATTGGTTGGCACATACCCATCATAGTTACAAAAGCCATGTTTTCAAAGATTGTGCCCTTTGCAGACACTGCTTATTTATCATAGTACCCTCTTCCATGAATATAGATACAGTCTTGAAATCCTTTCCAACACAGAATTCTGTGCAGCAACTACAGTTTATCCTAGTTGGCCCTGATAATGAACTTAATTGCCATGAGCATGAGAATGGAGTCACAAAAATAGGTTGAGACCCCACTGAAAAGACAAACAGGAACACGCCCAATGCTAAATTTCATGAACCTCTACATTCAATGTAAGAGCTGCTGTTTCTCTTTGTACGTAAGTGCTCAGCATTATAATCTGCAGAGACAATTGATTCTGACAATTCAGTATTTCATTGGAACTATATAAAAATCAGCAATTACTTCAGCTAGTTCAAATTATGATATATAATTTTGTTTTTGCTTTGGAGATATTGTGGACTACAGACATTTTGATTTAGTCCCTGATTGCATTTACATTCCATTGGATTACTCTAGCAGCATCATACTTTTTATTTTTTTTAAGAGAAAACTTAAAGCCAAGGAAAGAAAAAGAAAACAAATAAAATGTTAATATAAGAAAAAAAAATATCTAGCACCCATTCACAGGTGGGGCACTTAATTCAAAGTGTAATTAGTTTAGAAGTGTCTGGGACAAGCATGCTTATAGTTTTAAAAATCTTATAAATTGTTGAAGCTAATTTTGTTATTTTACATAGAGAACTGATAATTGGAAAGGCTAAGTGACTTGTCCACATTTACATGAATTATTATTGAAGAGCCTGAACTAGAAGCCAGTTGTCCTTACTCTCAGCCCACTGCTTCTGACATTATTCCTTGCTGGGTTATTTTTTGTCTTGCTCAGTCTTTGGGGATTTGAACAAGAACCCCATTTATCATAAATCCCAATTCCCTTCTGTCTATTCTGAATCTTAAAGAGAGATGGATAGTCTTACATCCGTCTTTGAATCCAGGGATGTGAATAACATTACCAGGGATGTGAATAATATTACCAGTACCTTCTCCATTTATCAGCTCTGTTCTTATCTATATATTTGCTTCCTTCTGTCCTACTTTATAAAAACATTTTTCATGTGGAGGGACAAGTTGTGGGCATCGCTATAGATAGCCCCAGGTTCATTCAGATTAATCAAGATTATGACCTGAAGAAAGAGAAAGTTATCCTTTCTCAATGTCTGTATAAAAAAATTATAGGGCTGGAACCTTATTGGTCTGGCCTAAATCACATGCACATACCCCAATCAATCTTTGTGACCAGGAGAACTGGGCACTTTGATTGGCCCAAGCCAATCTGTGGCCTGAGTGGCTCAATGCAATGACTAGTAGTCTCATCAGAAGTTTCTAGGATGTGGAATGGGTGGAGGGAGGAGCAATTACCCAAAGGGGAAGGTGGTATTGCCAGGAGATGGTGACAAGGAGTACTAAGCTGACCCAAATATATCTCTCCTCTTGACTGCATATTTGAGTGCACACACACACACACATTTCTCCATATATATATATATATATATATATATATATACACACACACACACACACACACACACACACACACACATTTCTGTCCTAACAAAACAATTATCCAACATTCAATTAGAAACACAATCATATTCTCCCCCCAAAAAATCTAAACAAAATATCACATCAGTTGGTTCATCTCTAGGTAATGAGCAATACTTTTGATCTGGTTATACACTTTTTTTTTTAATAATGCTGAGCCTAGAATAAAATGATGAATTTAAATAATCTAGACTCAACTAATATATAATGGTGGGGAGAGAATAATCTCAATAAAATGAAGAAAAGTGGTAACCTGTAGTTGTCCCTGGTCCAGGATACCATACATAGTTTGGAAGGGAACAAGACTAATTTGTTTCCATTTTCCTGGGAAACTACACATGAGTGATACCACAGTACAGTCTTAAAATTGTAATCTCTCCTTCACAAAATCCTCAACCTCTTTTCTGTGCTCCTGTCACCTTTGTGCTTTTCTCATACAGTCTGTTAAGAAGGGGCAATATTTTTCATTGTAGCTCTGGTTCTGGAGGAATTCTTGGTGTCTTTCTTACTTATTATCTTTTCCAAAAGGAGAAACCAACCTTCTCCAGAGAGCATACATTTACTATACTCTTTCTTATCATTACCATCTTTGTATGTCCCAGCAATTCCCCTCATTCATTGAAAATTTTACCATCTATATCATATATAGGTGCTATGATTATATGGGTATATAATATATCCATGTAAGTGCTGCACACAGCCTTATTAGACCCTAAGGCAAAAGAAAATTGTGTGCCTCCCCAATACACTTATTAAAATATCTTTCTATACTTTGAACCAAGTGGAAAAAGTTAATAAAATTCTATAATCAAAAAGCATGACTACAAGGGGCCGGCCGAGTGGCTCAGTTGGTTAAGAGCTCGCTCAAGAGTTTGAGCTCTGAACAACAGCGGTTCGAGTCCCGGCCCGAGCTGAGCAGCTGCTGAGCTGCCAACAGGTGGCAGGATGGCTCAGCTAAAAAACAAAACAAAAAAAAACACACACACACACACACAAACAGCATGACTACATATGAGTATAAAGATCCCCATTTACTAAATTATTTGTGCACCAAAGCTTATACCCATGAATCCACCAAGTGGTAGATGCAAGTGCACAAGGGCCAAGGAACTGCTGGCTGTTGGAAAGGACTGTATGCATTAATAAAAACAGAGTTTGAATATGTGCTATATGCCAGAAACCATACTAAGCATTTTTCATAGATTATCTCATTTAATCTTATGTGTCTTACCCACTTCTCTCCAAGCTTCATTAGAGCAAAGGATCTGTTTTGTTCATGTAGTCATAATGTATCTCTAATACCTAGCATAGTGATAGACCCTTAATATGAGTTATAATGGTAACAATGTAAATGTTGAAATAGAAGTGAAAATGAACTTGGATTTAAAAAAAAATGCTTGAACCCTTTAAGATTGGACAATTTTTAATGCTTTTATGTTTGAAAAGGGCTTTCGAATTAAATTAGAATATTTTTGTAAAACAAACATGCCTCAATAAATTGGATTCAGTTTCAGTAGCTTTAAACTATAGATTTGTCCTTATTAGTTATAATGGGTTTATACATGAAAAATAATTCCACTTCTATTAATGTCAGATGAGGTAGTTAGGACCAATTCTTTCACCACAAACAATAATAAAAGCTGGAAAAAAATTTGTAAAAGACTATATTTTAGAACTAATAAAACAAGGAAGATTAGTAGGTCATGATCCAATGCAAATAGAGGTTTGGGTTAGGAGAGTCTCCTCCTTTGAGGTTGTTTGTTATTTGAGAAGGGGCAATTGAAGGTCATACTGAGTTGCACTTTTGACAGTCTTCATGACTAAGAGGACAGAGATTTAGGGCATAGGTCCTCACCAAAAAAAATGGACTTTGTGAACATTCTTCCTGAAACAGCTGTACCTGGCAGTAAAGGGTAAATACCCACAGGAACTGCAGTTCATCCTCATGTAATATTAAATCCTGAAACCATCTTAAGGTAATCCTGAAAAGCTATTTCCCTAATACAGGACCAAAGTAATAATAATAATAAAATATAAATCCTCTCTGGAGGAAGATAATATCCTAGGACACAAATTATTCCTACCAAGTATTTGCAAATATAGTTTAAAGACACAGTGAAAAATACCAGTGCAATAAACACAGAAGACAACATAAACAGAAGAAGCAGGAACAATAGAAAACAAAATCCTCTGATATTAGCGACAGCAGATATTGACTTGAAGATAATTATACTATGTTCAACAATGTAAAAGAAAAGAGTAAGAATTTTGAAGGATAACAAAATATTAAAAAAAAAGGGATTCCTAGAATGGAAACAACACAATAACTAAAATTGAGAACTCATTTGAGGGCCGGCAGAGTGGCGTGATGGTTAAGAACTGGCTTGGGACACCAGAGGGCCCCGGTTCGGATCCCACATATGAGGGCCAGTGACACTGCCCTCTACAGCTAAGATGCTGAACAACAGCTCAACCTGGAGCTGGGCTGCTATGAGTCGCCGGCGACGGCGTAGGCTGCAGCCCCTGTGGCAGTGGGTTGCCATGGGCTACCGTGTGTAGCCAGCAACTGCCGTGAGCGGCCATCCAGAAGCCGGCGACTGATCTGCCTCGCCCAGGAAGAGCGCAATGATGGTGCCAACTTGGGCCAGTGAAGCAACGTCCTCCACAACTAGACTAAAGAACAAAATGACAGCAAGTTGTCTGTTCCCCTTCCCCCAATTCCCCAGCGCTGTTCCCATCCCCCCAATTCCCCAATAAAAATCTTTAAAAAGAACTCATTTGATAGATTTTATATCAGATTAGGCACAGCCAAAGATAAGTGAAAAGAACATATGCAGACTAAAGCCCCGAGAAAGGGCTGAAAAATACAAAGGAGAGGGTACAAGACAAAGATGACTGAGAGAATGTTTACCAGGTGTACAGTTGGAGCTCTCAAAAGTCAGGTAATATTTTAAAAGATAATGAGTAATCAATCAGTAAAACCACTGAAAACCAAAAATAAAAGAACAAAACAAAACAAAAAGCCTATATACAGCACAAGAAAATAAGAGAGGTTAACTTAAAAAAAAGCATTATCTGAGACTTACAGCTAATTTTTATACAGGAAAATGTAAGCTAAAAGGCAATGAAATGCCATCTTTAAAATGCTGAAAGAAAATAACTGACAACTTGCAATTCTATTCCCACCTGCAAATATCTTTCAAAAATGGAGGTAAAAAAGACATTTTTAGAAGTACAAAATATGGATACTTAATCATGAGTCTATCTGAAATAAAAAACAAAATTCTAGAAGTCAGTATTTAATCAGATAGAATGAAAGGACTGCAAAAAAGATAAGAATGTCAGAATATTTTAGTGGATACTTGGATACTGATCATAAAACATTAATAATGATGCTTTGGCAGATTTAAAATATAGAAAGAATTAAATACATTTAAAATGGATTTAAAATACTTTTAAATAGTATTCTAAAATCATTGAGTCATATAGAAATGTGAAATAAGAATTAGTATGAATCTTTAATAAGTAAGGAATAAAGGTTTTTTTCAGAGACCACAAAAAGAATCTTAACAGTACATATCATTCAAGGTGACAGAGGAGGAAAAGGAATTTTTTTTAAAAATTCAGTCTAAAAGACATCAAGAAAGGAGAAAGAACCCAAATAGTACAAATAAAAATGACTAAGATGGTAAAACTAAAAAATATTGGTAATTACATATAAATATAAAGCAACTAATGTTCCATTTAAAAGATAAAAATCAGACTAGATTAAAAATACAAAACTCGGGCCAGCCAAGTGGCACATTGGTTAAGAGTTGGCTTGGGACACCAACTCTGAGCAGCAGGGCCCCGGTTCGGATCCCACATGAGGGCCAGTGACACTGCACCCTCTACAGCTAAGATGGTGAACAACAGCTCAACCTGGAGCTGGGCTTCTGTGAGTCACTAGCAACCGTAGACTTCAGCCCCTGCTGCAATGGGCTGCTGTGAGCTACTGTGAGTGGCTGGCAGCCAGAGGGTGTGGCTGGCAGTTGGTGTGAGATTCTGTGAGCTGCCATGAGCGGCCATCCAAGGCCAGCAAGCAACTGCCTCACCCAGGTAGAGCACAATGATAATACCAACATCGGCCAGTGAGGCGACGTCTTCCACAACTAGACTGAAGAACAAAATGACAGCAACTTCTCTGTTCCCCTTCCCCAATTCCTCAATGCTGTCTCCCTTCCCCAAGTCCCCAAAAAAGTCTTAAAAATATACAAAACTAAAATATATGCTGTTTATAAAACGCAAATTTGAAATATAATGATACAGCAAAATGAAAAGAAAACAAATTTTATAAAAAAGACGTGTGCTTTGTAGTATCAACCAAATAAAGAAGGCATGACAATGTCCATATCAAAGCTCTAAAGCAAAAACAAAAATCTATATAGATATTTCTAGAAATAAAGAAGGGTGAACAAAGTTATAATAAACCAAGAATAGATAACAATATCAAATTTGAATGCACCTAATAACATATCTTTGAACCGTATAAAGCAAAAATTTACACGTCTTGAGAAAAATAGATAAATCCACACACTTCTCACTAACTGATCAAATAAGAGGACAAAACAAAATCAGAAAGGTATGAAAATATAGAAGATTGGAACAATACAACTACCATAATTGGATATGTATAGTAAAGTGCACTCAAAACTGCAAAATAAACATTCTTTTCAAAATGAAACACTGGATGTTCTAAAAATTGTTCATTTGCTGAACTACAAAGTAAATCAAAATATTTAAAAGAACTAAAATAATACAGAATACATTCTCTGGTCACAATACAATTATACTAGTAATCAATAACAAAAAGATCACTAGGAAATCCTCATATATTCATAATTTAATAAATATACTTATAAATAACCCATAAGTCAAAGGAGAAATTTCAATGGAAAAATTAAAAGATCTTAAGCTGATGATGCTGAAGGAAAATTATGCAGAAAAGGAAATTTATAGATATAAATGCATATATATATAAGAACTGACAGCTAGATATTCATTTTAAGCAAGTCATAAAAATAATAAATGATGAAACAAAAAATGTAGATGGAAGGAAAGAATAAAGAGAATGCAGGAAATTAAGAGACCAGGAGATGAACACATAATAGAGATCAACAGAGCCAAAAATTTGTTCTTTTTTAAAAATAATACTATAATGAATAAAGCCTTAATCAGATGAATCAGGTACAAAAGAAAAGAGAAAAAAAATGAGGTGGGACGGATGAGAGAAATAACCAGCGTCCAGAAAAATATGGTTGGATATCCTGTACACATTAAAAATGCAACAGAATATTAAGTGAATTTATGGTTGTATTGGCTTCCCAGGGCGCCGTAACAAATTAGCACAAACTGAGTGGCTTAAAAGAACAGAAATGTATTATTTAACAGTTGTGGAGGTCAGAAGTTGTAAATAAATGTGTTAGCAGTGTCGGTTCTTTGAAAGGCTCTGAGGGAGAGTATGTTCCATAAATCCCTCCTTGCTTCTGGTAGCTGTTGGCAATCCTTGGTGTTCTTTTGGCTGCATCACTCCAACCTCTGCCTCTGTGGTTCTCCTGTTCTGTCTGCATTTTTTTTTCCTTTTCTTATAAATGCACTTGTCATGGGATTTAGGGCCGACACCCAGTTAATCCAGGGTGGTCTCACCTCAAAATCCTTCACTTAATTACATCTGCAAAGACCATTTTTCTAAATAGGGTCACATTCACAGTTACTGGGATTGGACTTTGGACAGATCTGGGGCGGGGCGGTGGGAGGGACATGGTCAAGCCACAACAATGCAGTAAGTGTGAAAAGTTATAAGCCTAGATTTCTTCTCTGGTGAATGCTACCAAATGTTTTAAGGATAAATGAGTGTCAGTATTCACACAAAATCTCCCAGAGAATAGATAAAAGAATTATCACTCAAATACATGTTTTATAAGTTCATGATAAGTTTGATATAAGACCAGACATCAACATTACAAGAAAGAAAAATTACAAGCTACTAAATCTCTTCATAAATATAGATGCAAAAATACTAAAGAAAAATAGCAAACCATCCCAGCAATATATATATATATATATATATATATATATATATATATATATATATATATATATATAAAATTATACATCCATGTCCAATTTGGGATGACTCCAGAATCATAAATCTGTGTTAACGTTACAAAAGCATTAATATAATTCATCACATGACCATCTCAAGAGATGTGGAAAAATTATTTGATATAACAAAGTATTCTTTGATGTATGTGTGAATGTTTATAATTTAAGGATCTTCCTTAATCTAACAAAATGGCCATTACACAAAACTTAAAGCAAACACCTTATCGAATCATGAAATGCTAAAGATTTTCTCTGTGAAACTGGGAATAAAACACTGACATTTCCATTCAACATAGTACTTACTGGAGGTGATGATCTTGTTGCAATAAGGAGATAAATAATAAAATGTTGAAAGATTTGAAAAATAGAAATAAAACCATCACAATTTTTAATCATGTTGATCACATAATCACAGTTGACATGATTGTGTACATGGAAAATACAAATTAATCTGCAGATAAACTATAAGAATTAAAAGTCACTATATGGAAAACCAGCATTAATACTAATTCTGCTCTCAAGCACATACCCAATATAAATGCAAGTACATGTGCCACATGTGTCCCAGGAGATTTTACAAGAGTGGTTCTAGCAGCATTGTTAGTAACAGCCAAAAACTGAAAATAAACCCAATACTCACAAACAGTAGAATGGATAAATGTGGTATATTTATACAATAGATCATAATTCAGCATGAAAATTAAACAAACAGTAGCTATGTGCAACAATAAATCTCAAAGCCCGATGTTGAGTAAAAGAAGCCAGACATAAAAGAACAGATAATGTATAGTCACCACTCTATTTGTGCAAATTTTAAAAATATGCAAGAGTAAATGATAATATTTGATAATGCATACTTAGATGGACATTGATCAAATAAATCAAAGAAACAGTTACATAAAAGGTCAGGACAAGAGTCCACCTTTTAGAAGGATTGAAAAGGATCATTATTGGTGGGGGAGGATTATGAGATGCTGGCAATGTTCTATTTTTTTATCTGAATGGTGGTTACATGAGCATTTATATGCTTTATGTTAAGTCACACACACACACACACACATATGTCTTTTAAAATAAAATTGTTACATATATTATATATTTCACAATTGTAATGGTTAAACATAAAAAAGAAGCACTTTTTGAATTTGATCAGGGGGCAACAAGAAAGCTAGTAATGGCAACAATTTATGGACAAGGTAAGGATAAGATTAGGATAAAATGAGTGAGGTGTTCACCTTGTGTGCAAAATTTAAGGAAGGGCCAAAGAACTCATTAATCACTAGTAAATAATATCGTAATGAAATATTATAAAGAGTCAATATTAATGCAAAATTATGATGAACAAAATATCAAAATGATAAATAACAAATATGAAGACAGGATCAGTACGCACCAGACATTGCTGTTTGTGCTTTTATGTGGATTAACTGACTTAATTCTTATAAAACCCTATAAGGTAAGCTGCATAATTATCCCTTATTTTACTAATCAGAGACCCCATGGCACAGAGAAAAGTAGTTATTTTCCCAAGGTCACCCAACTAGTCCATGGTAAAGCCTGAGTTCAAACCCAGTTCGAACTCAAAAAGTCATGTTTTTGTGGGCAGAACGACACTCTCCCTGCACGTTTGCAATAGTAGCAAAGGCAGTCAGGTTGTGACAGCCAGTGATGTCCCTTGATATTATTCAGATTCCTTCCACTGTACACATATTCTCCACATCATGTTTGTAAGTGATTATTGAAGGAAGGATATTAGGGGAATCAATGTAATTTGGGATCTTATGAAATCTTCATGAAGCCTCTCTTTTCTTGCGTGAGTGTGATTCCCGTGGTATAGGCTATGTCCAGCAGCCAAGAAAATGTATTCTTCCAGTCGAATGAGTCTGTCTCAGGACCATAATTCATGCTACTCTAGAACTCCTATGAGGGTTACAAATACAAAAATACAGATATATATTGGTTCATTAAAATATTATACCATAATATGTTGCCACATTCTAAAAGCAAAGCTATGAAAAAAAAACTGATGACTTTTTGTAAGGATGAGGGCCTAGATAGGGATTATATGGCCTCAGGTTTTATTTACCTTCTGAAATGTTAACTCGTTAATCAAATGTTATCAATTAGACTGTTGTTTTCTGTTAAAGTAAGCTCAGTCTAAGCTAGGGAAAAAAATCAGAGAATCATTCTGGTAAAAGTGCACCAAGCAGCTTAAATCTCAAAGGTTGCTCAAAAATGAATGTCTCTTAGATTCCCCAAGGTACACAGTATGCTTGGAGAATAGAAAAGAAACAGAAAAAAAAAAATGAGGGAACTAAATAATGCCAATGAATATTAATGAGAGATGGACTCTTTTCAGGCACAGCTTTGTAGGTAGAAAGGAAATAGATTTTGTGAGAGGGTAAATTTCAATAAACAGTTATTTATAGCCATAGGAAAATGAGTTCTGCTGAATGTCAATCCTTCTTAAACTGTGACAATGTCCATTTTCTTCAAACAAGTCAAATTTTTTGAGAAATAAGGCTTGCTATAGGCTGCCAATAAATCTCACTAGAACATGAAAAGTTTTATTAAACAATCACTTTTAAAAATCTTTCCTAAGTAGCCAGTTTAATGGTTTCACAGAACTATCACTCTGAGTTGATTTTCTAAATCTTAAAAATTGCCTTCAAGTATTTAGCCTTCCTACATTTTGTTTTTATCAAACGATGGTATAAAGTATCATTGAAAACAAATGAGAGTTCTATTGCAGGAATGCTCTGTATATGACAATGATAAAAGTAGAATTGAGAAAGTGGAACTGAAAAGCATTAAGATGGAACTCTCAGCACTGATCTAGGAAGGTGGTGATAAAGTAAGACTTAGTGTATCAATCATGGTAGGAAAAAAATAGAATTAAATGTTTTAAAGAGCCATTGTGAGAAAGTCACAGTTTTCTCTTCTAAAATTAAATTAGCAATCTGTGAAGGAAATTTCTCTGAGGCTTATTTTGAAAATGTTAGAATGAAAATTAATAGAGAAAATGGCAGGTCCAAACTTTAGAATAATCTTTGTGATGCTCACTTGGGTCCCAAAGCCCTTCAATTCACCTCCTCCTCATTATTTTTTGTAACAAAAGGAGTTATTTTTGGCTGTTAGTGTTTCCATGCAACCATCTTTGACTGTTAAAGCCAGAGATGGATCTGTCAGAGCTGTCAATATCTTTCTGTGTTTGGGATTTCAGCCTTTCATCTGAACATATAAATGCAAAGCTTTTGTGCTTGGCACTTTTGTTTTTTCATAAATGCAAAAGAAACTGAGCTAAGAATGGTAGCTACAACTCTTCTGACAAAAAAAAAAAGGATAATGCAAAAAGGTCCAATTTTTAAGAGGGAAAATGTTTGGGGCATTAGAGGTTTTGTGACTCTAGCAATATGTTTCTCTTTTCCAAACTGTTCTTCATTACTGTCAATCACTATCCTATCCTTAGAATTCTAGAACTCTGTCATCCACATTTCCGAATGCAAATGAAAAAATTTTTGCCTTTTAAATCAAACCTTCAAATTCACTTTAATTAATTTTGGTTTGTTTTGTTTTTCCCTGCATTGGGATCTAAGTAAATGCAGCAATGGGGAGCACTCTCACCTAGTTGTAGTTCAAGAAACGAAAGCTCAGTTCTTTTATTTTATTTATTTATTTATGTATTTATTTATTTATTTATTTATTTATTTTAGCTGAGCCATCCTGCCACCTGTTGGCTGCTCAGTGGCAGCTCAGCTCGGGCTGGGAATTGAACCAGTGACCCTGTTGTTCAGAGCTTGCACTCTTGAGCAAGCTCTTTTTTTTTTTTAAGATTTTTACTGGGGAATTGGGAGAAGGGGAACAGACAAGTTGCTGTCCTTTTGTTTTCCAGTCTAGTTGTGGAGGACGTTGCTTCACTGGCCCAAGTTGGCACCATCATTGCGCTCTTCCTAGGTGAGGCAGATAAGTCGCCGGCTTCTGGACGGCTGCTCACGCTGGCTGCTGGGCACTCATGCTGGCTGCTGGCTACACACGGTAGCCCATGGCAACCCACTGCAGCAGGGGCTGCAGCCTACGTCATCGCTGGTGACTCACGGCAGCCCAGCTCCAGGTTGAGTTGTTGTTCAGCATCTTAGCTGTAGAGGGCAGTGTCACTGGCCCTCATATGTGGGCTCCAAACCGGGGCCGTCTGGCATCCCAAGCCAGCTCTTAACCATCGCGCCACTCGGCCGACCCTTGAGCGAGCTCTTAACCAACTGAGCCACTCGTTCGACCTAAAGCTCAGTTCTTTTAAAGAGACTTGGCAATTTGCCCTGAATGTAAGATCACAGTGATCTGTGGACCACTCTTTAAGGGAAATGAGTGATGGCCACTGGGGCATACGAGTAGATTCCATGAAGAACCAAACATCGCATGAAAAGAACACTAAAATTTTCTGTTCTATAGCTGTAGATTCTTCTACCTTCAACAAATAGTAATTGAGTTGTATTCAGGCACTCTACTAGGACTGGGGATATAACGGTGAACAAGTCACGGTCCCAGCTTCAAAGAGACAATTAATGACCTGTGAAGGAGCACTAGACTAACACGGGTGAAACAGTGTGATGTTCTCTGTGCATTTCCCCTTGTTCACTCCTGGAAGGCAGTGAGTCTATTAACATAATGATACTGCAGAATTAGTTTTGAAGAAGCAATAAAAAAATTGCAAGAAGTTTTGTCTTTCAGCTGTTTTCACTTTGAAGGCTCTGAGCAATCTAGCGCTTTATGTGTTGACTACATGAGAGAGGTTAATTTGTGAGAACATATAAGTCCTCTCACCTCAGATGCACTAGTAATCAAACCAGATCATGATCTGGCTCAAGCCCCTCAATGATTTCCCACTGCAGCCAGAATAAAATCTAGACTCCTTCCATGGCACTGGATAGCTCTCTGAACCCCTCTTTTACATCCCTGTGTTGAATTCTGCTGTCACAAGAGCCTATTTCTGCCTTCAAATATGCCAAGCTTGTTCTCATGCCAAGATACTAGTGTATTCTTTGGGCTTGGAAATCTGTTTCTCTTGATCATTGTAGAGCTGCCTTCTCCACACCATTCAGACCTCGCTTCACAAGTCTCTGAACCAGGGGTTGGCAAACTGCGGCTCGCGAGCCACATGCGGCTCTTTGGGTACGTTCCATCTCAAAAGTTTGCTGACCCCTGGAAGAGCCAATCCTGGCCCTCACAACAATTTAAAAATTATTCGAGAGCCATAAATATATTTTTACATAATCACCACTATGTGAATAATATCTTTTAAAAATTTTATAAATGAAACTTGAATAGTTTTATTTTCATTTTCAATTTTACTTCAGAGACACATGTATGTACCCAAAGAGCTGCATGTGGCTCGCGAGCCACAGTTTGCGGACCCCTGGGGGCTCTTCCATCTCAAGAGCTTGCCGACCCCTGTTCTAAACTAAAATGACACTCTCTTTTCGCCTCTCCCTGGCTTCCAGTTAGCCTGCCAGATTTTCTTATTTGGTTGCTTTTAGCATTTACCTGTATCTGAAATTTTGTGTATGTTTATATGTTTATTGAAGATCTCAGAATTGTGTGGGCATTCCATCTTCTTCAGTTGTCTATTCCTAAGCCTCAAGCATTGCCTGGCCTCAGAGCGGGCATTTAGAAAAATATGTGCTGACAAATGCCCTGACTCATTTCAAGGATTTTCAGAAATATGACAGGAGGACGGGCATGAGAGTTTCTGTGGGTATTAAGTGTTGGGTAAAAACAAAAAAAGTGTGTTAATGTCAATATAACTTCATTTGTATATACAGACTAAAGAAAATAGTCATATATAGGTTATGCAAATCAATATGATAAGTGCCACAAAGGGAGTATGTCAGAATTTGAGAGGTGAGAAATACCCACAAAGTAGTGATATCTTAGCTGAAACTTCAAAGATAAGTAGGATATAGCTAGATTCTGGAAGAATAAGACATGAATGGGGAAAAGTGCTTCAAAAATAATAATAATACTACGTGTTATACAAAGCCAAAAGAGGGTTGAGATCAACTAAGAAAAAAAAAAGCCATTAAAAAGTGTGAAACAGAGAGTAATGTCATTATACAGGGTGACACAAAAATGTATACACATTTTAAGAAAGGAAAAAACTGTATTAAAATTGTAATAATATATACTGATAACAAAACATGAATACAAGTCACATTTGACTTCTGCAATTACAAGAGCTCAAAGCGGTTACCATCAGCATAAATTAATACAATTTTTTTTCCTCTCTTAAAATGTGTCCATATTTTTTGGCACCCTCTGTATTTGCATGATAGATCAGTGGAAGAGTTGAGACCAAAGGCAGGGAAATGAGTTAGAGCAATATTGAAGAAATCCATAAGAGATATGACAGCGTTCTTGAACATGGATAGATCCATAGGGGATGGATGCAATTGAATGACTCAGGAGATTAACTGTGTTGTAGAATCAATAGGGCTTGGTTGATTAGGTGAAAGAGTAAACAAAGGAGGTAATTTTATTCCAATTTTCCTTATCAGGCATTTGGATGCATGATAGCCCCTGTCACTGACATAGAGGATCTCTTCCAGGAGAGACAGGTTTAAGTGCTGAGCTTAAATTACCAGAGGAACAGCCAAGTAAAGATATCCAGGAGGCTGTTGGATATGATATACATGTCTGGGAAGATACACCTGTGAGTTACCTGAATACGGTAGATGTTTAAAATCCATCTGGTAGTGGAAAAGGCAATACAGTAATAGAACACAAAGCTAAAAAAGAATAAAAACTCAGATGGAAGGAACCCCATGAAACACCAATATATAACGCATATAATAAAAAAGAGATAAGAGTTAGCTAGCTATGATGTTTACTTAGAACAGCCAGAGAGAAAGAAGTAAAATAAGTGTGAACATTTTAAATGCTGATACAAAAGAGCCAGTGGGGAGCGTGGTTTTGAAGATACAGGAAAAAAGGATAGTTGACAGAGCAAGATTACTGAGGAGTTGGAAGGAATGGCTATATAAGACTGAGATGGATAACTTATAAGAAGGAAAACTTCTTTCCCATGAGAAAATTATAAAAAAAGAATATGTGTAAACCAAGTAAATTATAGATGTGTAATAAGAGAGACAAATAACTAGGAGAACGCCGGGAGAATGACAGATGGTATTGATATGAATTTTTCAAGGCAGCAGTTTATGTAAATCTGTGATTTCCTTCAGCAGGGCTCAACTGCCTAAATATAGAAATAACAAGATGGTAGTTACATTGGTCAAAATTTGGGGTCTTCTTGGCTATTCAAGTGAAAAAGTAAGATAGCAAGGCAATTAAAACTGATTGGAAGTTGTGATCATATAATCTAGAATAAACAGGAAATAAAGTAAGGAATAAAGTAAATGTCAAAATAAAAAGAAGTTAACAGGCTGGCAAAATTCCAAAGAGCGGAATATTCTGACTTATCTTGCTTCCCTTTCTCTGTTTTTAATTCATTCCAACAAGGTTTCATACCCACACATCGATAGAAATTTTTCCTGTGAAAAGCACTCCAGATTTTCATCTCAGCAAGTATTGGTGAATAATTCTCAGTCCTTGTCTTCCTTGATCCCTAAAGCAGCATTGGGCACATGATAATCACTCTTTTTTAATTTTTTTATTTTGTTGGGGAACAGCCATGGTCATTGATTACACATTGCTATCATGCTACAATGACATAGTTGAATCTTTTAAGGAGGGTGCAGCTCACAGTGGCCCATGTAGGGATCGAATCTGCAACCTTGGTATTATCAGCACCATGCTCTAACAAACTGAGCTAACCTGTCACCCCCAATGACTCTTTCTTCAAATTCTTTTTTCATTTGGGTTCTAGAACACCCCACATCTTTGGATTTTCTCCTACTTTATGAGCCACTCCTCAGTATCACTTTTCTGCTCTATCGCATCTTTTTGAATGATAATTTTGAAAGCACACAGAGCTGAATCATTGAACTTCTCTTATTCCCTCAGTGATCTCATCAAGTCATAAGGCTTTAAATGCCATCTATTTTCTGAGAGCTCCCAAATTTATATCTTTAGCACCAATTTCTTTTGTTCTCACTCTCCCAACACTTAAAGCCTGTTTTGATGTTCAAAAAGCATCTCAAACGTACGCTATATTCTAGATCCCTAACACCAATGCCATTCCTCCTTCATATTTTTTTCCATTTTATAAATGGCACACCAATTTCCAAATCGTTCAGGCTAAAAACTTAGCAGTGACCTTCAAGTCTTTTCTTTCTCCTACATCTCATATGGTATTACACTGGGATTTCCAGCAATATGTAGCAAGAATTCTACTTCTTTAATATCCCAGTATGAGTCATTATTTTCTCTCCCTAATATTTCTGCAAAAATCTTTTAACTGTTCTCTTTCTATTTTTGTGCCTGTAATGTCTATTCTCCCCCTAGCTACATGTGATCGTTTTATTTTTTTAATCTGTTGATTAGTTTCAGGTGTACAAAACAACATAATGATTAGACATTTAAACCCCTCACAAAGTGATAACCCCTTCCCCCAATTTACTACCTCTCTGACATCTAATATAGCTGTTAAAATACCATTGACTCTATTCCTTATGCTATACTTTACACCCGCGACCATATATATGTGTGTGTGTGTATATATATATACACACACACACACATACATATACATAGATGTATATATGTATATGTGTGTGTGGATTTAATTATAGTTGACATGCAATATTATTCTACATCAGCTTCTCAGAATGGCTATCATCAATAAATCAACAAACAAATGTTGTCAAGGATGTGGAGAAAAGGGAACCCTCATGCACTGTAGGTGAGATTGCAGATTGGTGCGGCCGTTGTGGAAAAGAGTATAGAGCTTCCTCAAAAAATTAAAAATGGAATTACTTTATGACCCGGCAATTCCATGCCTGGGTATTTATCCAAAGAAATCCAAAACACTAATTCGAAAAAATATATGCACCCTTATGTTTATTGCAGCGTTATTCACAATAACAAAGATGTGGTAACAACTGAAATGCTCATTGATAAACAATTCGGTAAAGAAATTGTGGTACATTTATACAATGGACTATTACATGTGATCTTTTTGAAACAGAAACTTGATCACATCTATTTCCTGTTCAGAACTTTCAAAAGGTTTTCCAATTCAGTTAGATTAAAATGCTTTTTTTTTTCTAGGTACTTCAAATTTGCAATGATTTTGACATTGAATGACTACTAACTTTACCTTCTACTACCTTTCCTATCACTCACTCCACCTCCCCCACACCAATCAAATTGCTATCTCCTTAACTTGTCTCTACTTCTAAGTCTTTACAGCTGATGATCCCACTGCCTGTCACGTTCCACTCTCAGTTATTCACATCATTTTTTCATTCACTTAATTCAGGTCTTAAATGGAATTTCAAAAAAATTTCCCCTTTCACTCAAAGTGGTAGATTGAATAATCCGACTCAACTTTTCACTCCACTGTATTAATTTTGCATATCTACAATTTTGCACGTCCTTATGGTGGGCAGACCATATTTCTCTGCCCTTGATTTTGAGTCTGGCCATGTGACTTGCTTTGGCCAAGGGGATATTAGCCGATTTGACAAAACACAAAGGCTTAAAATGTGATTGCCCAATTGGTCTTTCCCTTGTATTCCTACCCTTTGCCATAAAAAGTGCATGTGTGGGTAGCTACCGATTTAAGGAGACCGAAAAATGGGTAAAAACTGTACCAAACCTGAACCATGGAGCCAGGTTTAGCTAAGCCCAGCCTAGACTACCAAACTCCAGCCAGCCTGCAGATATTAATGTTTGAAGTCATTGAAATGTGAAGTTATTTTGTTTTTGCAACAATATTGCACAAGAACTAATTATTGTACAGTATTTAAAGAGCCACACATATCCTATCACTTTTTATACCATTTCTCTGCTAGATTTTTTTGCTATCACTCATTTCTACCCAAAATTATAATGCATATTTTTATTTGGTTTACTCTTTAAAATAAAATGTCCTTGAGGAAATAGTCTGTATGTCCTGTTTAGCATCTTCTTCCCAGTGCCTAGAACCTGGTAGTGAGGGCAGAACAAGCATTTGATAGATATCTGTGACTGAATGAATGATAATGGTAGAAGAACTTGAACACTGAAGGTTATGATGAAATTGAAAAATCTATTGCTGGAATTCAGCAAATAAGTGAGTTGGCATGTTTCAAGGCTAGAGGCAGCAAGCTGAATTTTGCATTTGACATTGTAGAGGTGAAACAGGTTTAAGTTCCTAGATCACATGACAGAAAGACAGCATGAGAAGAACTTGTGCTGCCTAGAAAGAGGAATCCCCCTTTTCTCCCCAAACCTCTGGTACCCACCAAAACTTCAGATAAGGCTTCTGTAAGTATTCCTTTAGGTCCTCATTTGTAGAGAATTGGATGTAACAATTTCCAAATGTGAATAGTCAGGAAAAAGGTTTTTCAAAGTATTAAAGGCACCACAAATAGAAAACTAACAGTAGATAAGTGGGGATGTTTTTTTATAAGAAAAAGGGAGCACTTGAAACTCTAAAAGTAGTACTAAAATTATTTGAATTCACCATTAATGTTAACAAGTAATTTGAGTCTCAGAAAAACTTCCTCTTCTTACCTAATAACTTTTTACAAAGTAACCACCTAAGAACATGTTTCCATAATGGTTCTTCCAGTGTTCTTGAGCTAAAATGTCAATTGGCAGGTAACATTTAACATTTGAAAATGCCCTGAACTAGGGATTGGTTCATTATTTCTCCGTTTTTCTGTGTTGTTACTATTTTTTTCTTTGAACAGTTCATTTTCCTGAAGGCTGTCTAATTAATGGTCAGGCATTGAGTACATGCTTAGCATTGGAGTGACACAAAGTCTATTAATTCTGACAGTAAGTCCTTAACATTGTTATGCCAGTGCATAAACTTATGAACTCTGACTGCAGTTAGAATGAATGGACCCCAACCTTTTTTTTCATATGCTTCTGTCTCTCCAATCAAGAATTAAAGTCCCCAGGGCCAGCCTAGTGGCTCAGTTGGTTAATAGTGCAAGCTCTGAGCAACAGGGTCACCAGTTTGATTCCCACATAGGCCAGCGAGCTGTGCCCGAGCTGAGCTGCCACTGAGCTGCCAACAGGTGGCAGGATGGCTCAGCTGGTGAGACCACGTTCTCCTAACACCAAGGTTGCTGGTTTGACTCCCCATGGGATAGTGGGCTATGCCCACCTGCAACTAATATTGAACACAGTACCCTGAGCTGAGCGGCCATAAGCTGCTGATGGGTGGCCAGATGGCGACTGGACTTGGAGCTGAGCTAGCTGTGCCTGAAATAACCTGGCTATTTCCCTTCCCCAATTCCCCAATAAAAATAAATAAATAAATAAAATAGAAATTAAAGTCCCAGGACAGAGGTTCCAATTGTCCAGGCTTTGGTCAGCTGTCCACCATGCTAGAATAGAACAGGGCACAATGGTTTTGCAATAAAATAGAGAAAGCCCTCCAAATCAAGTAGGGTTGTTGCTCCTGAAAGAAGGGAGATGGCTGCTACAGGACCAAAAACAATGAATGCTCACCATTCTCATGGAACGCGTCCTTTTCAACAAGATAATTTTCATAACACAACATTCCTCAAAGGGTACCCCTTATTAAGTTTTACTCACTCTGGCCATCAGAACCTTGATTTTCTCATTAAGATGGGTTTCAAGCACTTCAACTCTCAGATATAACAAGGCACAAAGTATTTCCTTAACTTATAGTTTTTATGAAGATGACAAAGTAATGTCTGGAGACTACATGAAACAAAACCCTAGCTTCATACGTTTTACTTTTTATAAGCAAAGGAAATCATGGAACTGTGTGTGTGCGTGTGTGTGTTGTGTATACACACATCTATAATTCTGTACATAAATATTTTACAAAATTATGCATCAATAAATCAGTATACATTTTAATGGAATTGATATAAATTTCTTTCCTTCACTGCTAACTGGGTGATAGTTTTTAACCAGAGCGCATCAAGGGTTCTCTACTCTGGTTCAACATAGGGTCCCAGTCCCTTTTCTTCGCCTAAGCTTGCTGGTCATTTTCAGTGTGTCACCAACATTGGGCCCCATCCTGCTTTGCAACTGGTTATCATTAACTTCTGAGCCCAGTTGCTAACTTCATAGTCTTTCACCAGCAATTTAGTTTAAATACTGGATCTTTATGAATTGAAGGACATGGAAAGCTTTGCTCCTTTCCAGTCTCTCATGAATTGCTAGGTACTTGCTTTATTTATCAACAGAAATGAACCTGTGATGCTACAGCTTTGTCTTTCTCTCTAGCCTGCGCAACCTATTGTCAATAATTTAGCATGCCGAGTAGTCTCAGTAAATCATTTAAAAATCTTTTCTTTGATAGACTATTCACTTCCACTTGAGTTCCAGGTTTAAAAGTAAATGTATCACTTGGCAACACCATAGCGCTTCCAACAAATAATGCCATCAAATACTTTTCTAATCACAGTACTTGGCAGTAGTATTAGTTACCATTACCAATATTAAATGCCCTACATATTCTCTATTATCATCAAATATTACTTATATTATTTAAACTATAAAGGTATGTTGGGCATTTCCCCAATTGTTTTTGTTTTTTTCCCCCAATTTTGCTCAAGCAACTTTCCTTTTAACGGTTAATAAGCCTGTCAAAGCTAGTCTACATAACAATCAAATTCAAGACACACAGTTTATAACTATGCAATACCATGTATTTGATTGAATCATCTTTTCTAAGAAACAAGAAGGAAAAAATAAGACACATTTCGGCACCATACTAGGAATTCAATATCAATTTGATTTTTCATGCATAATAATTTTGTTATACAGGAGGTGCCGAAAAAAAAAGTACACACATTTTAAGACAACATCTCTTAAAACATGTATGCTTTTTTTTGGCATCTTCTGTATACAGTCTCAAATGTTTCATATGTATAAAAAGTAACTAGCTGGATTAGATGTGTTAAATGATTTACCATATATTTTAACCTATTTTTTTAAGTATTCTAATGACAAAAAAATTATTTTAATTGTAGCACATTATCTTTTTACTTTACAAACATTAGCGTGTCTCTTTGGTAGGTCCTTAAATACTATCTTAAAATTGTAGCATATGACAGCATTTGACACTGATTGGTAAGGAACTAAACACATTTTAAAATACAAAAGTAGACCTCTACATTGTTGAAAAATACTGTATGTCAACTATAATTATATATATACATATAGTCTCGGGACATGGAGTAGAGAGCAGGAACGGATTCAATGGAATTGTAATAGATAAGCATGATATTGGGGGTGGGAGGACAATAGATGGGGGGAGGGGGATTGTTACCTGGTGAGGGTGAAAAAGGGTAACTATTGTATTGTTCTGTACACCTGAAACTAACAATAAAAAAATAAAATAAAATACAAAAGTAGAAACACACGCCAAATTCTGCAAATGTTCAGTATGGCATGATTTTCAAGACAATATTAAATACAATAGTGGTCTAAAATAAATATAAATTATTCCTAAGATTAGATGGTATAAGACAAAGAATTCTGATATGCACATGCCCAACTTTTAGTAAAAACCAAAGCTTGTAAAAAAACACAAAAAAATAAAACAAAAACAATAAAACTACAGTAGAAGCAGTTAAAAGCAAAGTATCTTATGTCGATGGTTTTTCATGTGCAATGATGTTTATTGCAGCATTAATTCTAGTTTGAGACCAGATGAAAGTCCAAATTAGGAGCATTTGTAGAACTGACTCTTTAAGAACTTTTTAATAATATATGTGGTTTAGAAATACGATTATTATGTGAGAAAAATATTTACAAGTATGTAAGTGAAAAAAGCACGATTAAAACTATTTCTACACCACCAATATTTACTAAATAGTTTATACAATCACATAGTAACAAAGGCTGATGGAAAATACATTAAATAATCAAAGATGATTATCTCTCTGTGGAGGGGATGTATATGACTTTCATTTCTAATATTTCATTTTTAATATTTTCCTAATTTTCTATATTAATATAATTTGTTGATATAAAAAGAAATCTACAGAGGGCATTACAAAGCAAATAAATCCTTTCAATCATAGTTTCTAATTGCTATGCCTGTATAATAAGGTTTGCACAGAATGCAATAAAAATATATTAAAAATACTTATAAAATAAACTTAGCCTAAAAACATTCTATTTTTTTATATCAGATTGAATTTCCCTTATGACACTAAACTATTCATTACACTCAAAAATATTATCAACGTTAGCACATCAAATCTACTCCCTTCCTGAATCACAGGGTGAGAATATCATTATCTGCTTTATACATATTAAAATGTACTAAACACAAAACATACCTGTGATTTTCATTAATGAGAACTAGCAAATAGTCAAAGCCCCAAGTTATCTTTAAGCATATTATTAATTTTTTTTTGTTAAAACAGTTTAAAACAAAACGTCAAATTTTCGAGATTGCTGGCAAGAGGGAATTATTTTTAAATTAGTTTTATAGCTCTTTAAAATTAACATTTCTTCTCCAAAATATAATTGTTTCAATCTGGTATGATTTAGATGCAAGCAACGAGAACCCCTCACAGCATGAAAAGGCAGTATTTATTCACTGGATTCCAAGCCACTTTCTGAGAGTCTAGAGTGCAAATCAGAGGACAGCTTGGGGGGAGGAGGGCATCCCATTTGTCCCCCAAAAGCCATTGATCACAGGTTATCTTCACCTCTTAATTCTTTCTTTGTCATCAGATTGATAGTATCTGTTTTTCTAAGTACTTGATGGCTCTAAAGGGCACAACATGTACTTAGATTTTATTTTATTTTATTTTTTAAGATTTTTATTGGGGAA
>NW_017732989.1:27484-31924 GCF_001890085.2 Hipposideros armiger | reverse complement strand
ATCAAGAGTGATATGACAACAGCTCTGGTGGCCATTCCAGAGAAAGAGTTCCAAAATTGCTTTGAAGGATGGAATAGGCACTGGCATTGGTGCATAGCTTCCCAGGGGGAGTACTTCAAAGGAGACCATAGTGATACTCAGCAATGAGGTATGTAGCATTTTTTCTAGGATGTGTTCATGAACTTAATTGTCAGACCTTTTACTTTCTATTACTAATAAACTTCTGCTCTTCCTGCTACACAAAATTCTGTCTCTTGATTCAAGTCTTTCTTTCAAGAAGACAAGAGCAGAGGTTTCAACATCATTTCCTGATAACACTATCTCATGACACACTTGCTGTCTCTGAGTTTTTGCAATTAAAAAAAAAAATCAGCTAATTTGCTAGAAAAAAATGCAAAGGGAAAAATGTTTCAGTTTACTTTTTGAAGAGCGATTATTGTGATTATTCCTTTCATTTTTGAACTGTTTATTTTCTTTCCTGAGTTATCTATTTATGCTTTTTTTTTGTACTGTAATTTATGTCTTAACATTTTTTTCTTATTTGGAATAAAATCATTTATGAACTCCTAGGAAAATATTTTGTTCATGTATAATTATTCTTGTAATAAACCAATTAATTGTATTTACTAGTACTTTATTGAAAAGTTTTTGTATTTGTGGATGCAGTAAATATCCTGGTATGCTACCGAATTTTCTTTTCTTTTTTCACCCCATCAGTTCATATCAACTAATTTTTCTATATATTAAAACATGGTCTCTTCAAAAGCAAGGATTTATATATGAACTTCTTAGACTAGTTGTAATTAGGTGTGATAAAATCGGAATGGACTTTCATTCTAATGTTTTTTATTCAGTTTCACAACTTTACTCTAACTGATATTTTTACTTTAAATATTTCAATCCTTATTATCATCCTAGATCACCAGTTATTATGAGTGTAACATCTTTCAAAAAATAGTCTTTATAAATGCTTTTAAAAATATTTTGTACATTTATAAATACAAATTGTATTATTTTATGTCAAATCCAGTTTTAGAGATTCTACAAAGTTAGTTTTTTAAATGTGTGTTTAGAAATCTGATTTATTTCAGATTATTTTTTGAGAATATATATTAGAAGAGATGAATTATAGTATTTTCTATTGTTTTGAAAAGAATTATGTCTAGAATTACANTTAAAAAAAGAAAAGCCTACTGTACAAATATAAGTTCCTACAAAGACTTATGCATCAATGTTCATATCAGCTTTATTTGAAATAATCTAAAACTGGGAAAGACTCAAATGCCCATCAATAAGTAAGTGGATTAACAAATTGTCATATACCTATTTAATAGAATGCTACTCAGAAATTAAAAAATCACTGTTGATACATGCAACAATGTGGATGAATCTCAGTATCATTATGCTGAGTAACAGAAGCTAGACCAAAAAGAATATATATTGCTTGTTTAATTTATGTAAGAGACTAAAAATGCTAACTAACAATAGTAACAGAAATCAGATCAGTGGTTGTCTGGGGGATGGGAGTAGAGGAACATTTGAGGGGGTGACAAAAATGTTCATTTATTGCTTGTGGTCATGAGTTCATGGATGCATATGTTTGTCAAAACTAATCAAATTATACACTTAAAATATGTGCAATTTATTACATGACAATTCTACCATATAATTCATATTATATGGTAATTATTTGATAATTCTACAATGTCTACCTCATAAATTTGTAAACAAAATTAAAATGCCTTTAGGAAAAGTCAGCCCATGCTTTATTATCTTTTTGTAATAATGAATTAGAAATTAAGACTAAAACTACTAAAATTTGTAGTTCATGTATATAAAGCAGAAAGCCTGAGAGTTTTTTTCCCTTTCTTCTCCAACACATAAAGAAAAAGTCTTTTAAAGAGACTGTTTAAGGGCTAGAAGGTTGGAGCAGAGTTGAGCCAGTGATGTGGTTTAAGGTAGGTCTTTTTCTGAAGAGAAGGCTGGGACAAATTTGTTGTGGGAAGACCTGGAAAAAAAATGGGCCAGAATCCAGACAGTATTTGGTTAAAGAGGACAGCAATAAGTGTAGGATTTTCATAGTTTGGTTCTATTCCTGAAAGTCATCCTACATTCAGTCTGTGGCCCAAAAGGTGTCAGAGCTCATAGATTAGGGGAAGAAATCTATGAGGAGTCTATATTCAACTGCCCAGAAGCTGTGTGCACCCAGATAACCTACTTAAGCTCTAAAACACAGGAACAACTTGTCATTCAAGGCTGCCCATCTCATGAGTGGAACCACCCCAACTACCTAAGTCCTGAAACTTCACTCAGCTATAGTGTGAGTAGATCACCTCTTGACTGGTTCTATGGGTCCAAGATGCCAAATCATTGATCTACCTCCAGACATCGTCTTCCAATCACATCCCAGACTGCTTGGAAATTCTTTAGGAATTGGTGGACACATATGAGGGTGGTGGCAGAGAGAGTTTAAAAACCTACGCATTAGGACCAAAATGAGACATGCTAAAGCATTCTAAACTTGGAACAGGGGAGTCATGTATAGAATGAATAACTGAAACAAATTACATATAAAATATATATAGTTTTTGAATCTGTAGTGTTATGCTGGCTATTTCAAATTGCCATTTTTTAAAATTTTATAAAATGCTGATTAAGGTAAATCTTTGAATCAGCTGGACTTACCCAAATGGCCTACTGAAATCGAGAATCTGGTTGTCCAACTGGTCTGACCAGATAAGCAGCATGCTTCACAGATTCCTGTCTGAAGTAGACTTACTGCTGTCTAGTTCTGGTCCAGCTTCACATTCCACTGCTGAACAATGATTCTGTCTCTTCAGCTACAGAGCACTCATTCTTTTGGGTTAAAGTTAATGTCTAAATCTTTGGAAAATTCCATTTTTCAGTAGGTTTAAACTGGGTTTATCAGTTTACTATTACTGCATGTGTCTACCTTCCCAGTGAAAACACACATATATACACAGAACAAAAGTTACCCAATCAAAAAAAAATTCAATAGAACAAAATTATGGGATTAAATATAGAAAAAAATTCAGTCATATGGAAAGAAAACATACGCATCAGAGTGGATGAAAAGATAGAAATAAAAATAGAACTCCTGAGTAATGAATCTTGAAGAAAAGTNTTCTGGAGGGAAAGAATTTAGCCGAGAGACAGCATTTTGTGCAGGTATAGGGTAGTAAGAATCCTATTAGTAAAGGCAGGTACACTCCAATATGTGGAGCAGACCAACCCCAAGAGAGGGAAAAGGACTCTTTTTACAGTGTATGAAGGCTTTTATTTCTATGGGTAGAATTGCCTCCCCGTCTCCCTTCTCTTTACCTCTTTCTCTCCTGATGAGGTGGCCAGTCCTCCCTTTTGGTTCTCAAGGCAGTTTTTGTCAATTTCCTTTTTAGGATTTGTTTGAGAAGCTCACTAAAATGATAAGCAGGATGTATGCTCTGATAAGTGGAATCTTCTTCCATCTCTGGCTTGTAACAATACATCCCTTTGATTTTGGGGCATGTGTGAGCCTGGAATCCTACTGGGTTAGTAAGGCACCCGTGCCCTGAGCTAGGTCACCTACAAGGGATCTTAAGCCAAGTAGGAGCTGCAGCCAGGGGCTTTCAAACTGGGGCGAGGTTTCTCCTTCTCCTGCTCATTTCCATCTATCTATCTACCCTATCAGTATGCTTTAAATTTACATATGTGATGTATATGTCAATAAAGCTGGGGGAAGTTAAAAAAAATGAAATTAAAATATAAATGACAAGCAAGGAAAAAAAAAAAAAGAACCTGTCCCACTTCACTTAGTAAAACAGTAGTCCCTTGAGGCTGAATAGCTAAAGGGCAACTAGCTGAGAACCATTTCTCAGAGCTAAAAAACTCAGAGAGATCCTAGCAGGGAACACAGTGACAGGCTGGAAAAGGTAGAATTTGGAGCCATAGTTGTAACAAATTTGTAAAATATTACAGGTGCAGGAGCCCTCAGAAAGAGTAAAAATTTATGATCAACTAACAACTTCATGAATATACTAACCGCCAATGGATTGTATACTTTAAGTGGCTGAACTGAACTGCATGTGAATGATATCTCAATAAAATTGTTTTCAAAATGGAGCAACAATGACAATTACTAGAGTTTCAGAACCTGGCAGTTATATGTGTAGTTGCAAAGCCTGAACCATGGGCACGAGTAACTCTCAAACAAGGTCCAATGTGGCAATGTTGAAAAATTAAAGCCAATCAGGAAAAAAAAAATGTTGCTATACTGTAGTAAAAAAATTACTGTAGAAATTCAGATTCATGAAATAATAATAAGACCTGTATAAGTACTTCCTACATTCCAGATTCTGTTCAAAGTGCTTTATATGTAATAAATGCTTTAATCCTCACAGCAATGCTATGAGGTAGGTATCATCATTATTTCCACTTTATCAT
>NW_017732989.1:22113-24799 GCF_001890085.2 Hipposideros armiger | reverse complement strand
CCCCCGCCACCATCCCTTCCCTGGTGCCATCCCCAGCATAGTCTCAGGTGTGACTTAGGTTTCTGGTATACATGACTCAGTCTGTCCTTTCACTTAAGTGCAAACGAGTGGCTTGAACCTGCCCCCAGCAAGTGACTGTCCCCAGCGAGTTGGGTCCCAGGAGACAAGTCAAAGGCTTTTCTTGTTGGGCCTGTTCCCAGCCTCTATGACACACCATGCCCATTACACATAAGCATTGTGGAGCGAAAGAACCTGGTCCCTAGCAACTCACTCAAGTCCCTGGAACTTCCTCCCCTCGGAAAAGCAGTGGCTGGCTGAACATAGCCCTCAGTGATTGGAAGTAGATGTCTCCTCTGCCGCTGTCCACTGTTACTTTCTCTAGTACACATCCCTAAAGCAGTGTGTTCTCCCAGGGAAGGGTGGGAGGGGACACGGTGGAGTTAGATTACAAATGTTGCAACTTGTTTTCAATATTCAGGTCTGAGGCTAGAACACCGATGGCCTAGGGGAAGGGCTCCCTCTGGGCCCCCCCCCCTCCCTCTCTCTTCTTCCCCTACCAGGAGCTCAGACACTGGGACAGGGGAAGGCGCTCTCTCCCCCGTCCTCCGGCCAGCGCGCTGCTCCTACGATGTCACCCGCTGTCCACCCTGGCACAGACACACATTCTGCTAGAAGAATCTCACCCGGCAGCACGCTTTCCTGTCATAGACAGGAAGAAGGACCAAGATGGTGGTGGGGTAGAGAGCACACAGGAACAGTACGGCATAGTTCTCTCAGCACGCCTCTTCAAAATGTCAACGTACGGGAAGACGGACTTCACAGAATGCTGTGACACCTGATGCGCAACACAGCCAATAAGTCAGGATGAATCCACAAGCCACGCCTCCTAACCACGGATCTTCTCATAATTCATTTTGATAATATCAAGTATTTACTGAAATGTAATTCTCTTCCATAAGGTTTTCAACAGATTACTATGCAACAGAATGCCAACATTTCAAGGTTTGGTGAGTATTTGAAATCATATAAAGTACTAGAAAATATGCATTGTGCCTCTTGTTTCCAAAATCCTAATCTTTTCATTAGTTTTTACCTTGAGTAACTTGAATTCTATTTTAGCAAGTATAATTGTACAAAACTAAATGCACTGGGTCTTTTAAGACACGTTTGTGATTGCAAGGTATAGAAATTCTGGAGTATTCATGTATCAATAAATAATTTTAAAGATTCATGTAAGAGTTTATTCAAAAAACAAATGTCTTTTAGAGTCCTTCCTAGAGCAGTTAAGGTTTGACAGCTAAATTTTTCCATCTTTGGCCACTCTGGGGAAAGAGGCTTCCGTATATTCCATGTTTATTAGATTTTGTATATAAAACTTAATTTGTAGGTCCGTCAGTATGATTCACTCTGATCCAGGAAGAATCATGCCCTATGTACATCTATATAATTTATAAGTACCCAGTTTAGAAATCAAACCATATCTGATTAACAGTTAATTGGCCTTTCAAGCCATATAAAACTGCTAAATTTAAGAATCATAGAATGCAAGAACCATCAAAGGAAACAAAGATTTACATTTAAGAACTTTTTTTTTTCAAAAGGAAAAAAAAGACTAATGCAGTATTTGGAAGTGGAGAGGAAAAATCATAGACATGCCAAAATGTATCAGGTGCCTAAGAGCAATAAATGTTAGGAATTTTCATGTTAAAAATAGTTTGTGATAATCATGTTCTACAAAAGTTTTCACAGAGGAAAGCTTTTCTGAAAAAATGGGTTTATTGGGACAAATACTATCCAAAAAGGACCCGGTTGTGGGGCATGAAGTGTGAACTACCAGCAGCAGGACTAGATGGACCGGGCAACACGTCTGCTGTCCTGGAGCTGATGGGCTTTTCTTATACATTGTCTTAGGGAAGAAAGATGTAAGTTATTTTGAAAGAATGTACAGTGTCTACAGAAATGGGAGGTGGGAAAAAGTGAAGTGGGGTCAGTTCTAGGATAGGTACAGTCTATAAGGAAGAAGTATTTACTAGTTTTGAATGGGGGTGGCCAATAATCCTAAAGGTTCATGCTTATGCAGGAAGTGGTGGCATCTAGTATTTTCTACACATATTGACTCAAAGCTCCAACATACATGCAGGAGCAGTCTATAGTTAATTGGCCCATGTCTATTAGCTGGTAAAATACTTTCTTCTCTCTCTCTCTCACTCTCCAGCCTACTATAATTTAATTTAGGACATCTCAGAATTTTTCTCCTGCTACCTAAATCTTTCAGATACCATGCTACACTATTTAGAAGAACATATCTATCTATCCATCTATATGTATATATGTATATATACATATATATATGGCAAAATGCATATTGAAACTACATCTCTAGTCATATCTGCAAAAAAATAAATGATAACTTAAGATGCCCAGAAGTTCAGCAGTCAAATCCCTTTTATGATGGGTTTGGAGCACTTCTGCATGTTATAATCATATTTCTACAATCCTGTTGTTTTTACAAAATCATAAAGGTCAATAACCAGAATGAGCTGCATTACCAGAGGACCTTCAGAAACTTTACTTAACACCACTAGATTAAGGACTTTTGAAAATGAATGGAGGGTTACTAGGCTTACTATTTGCTGATAAGAAAAGAGGATTGTCATTTCATTTGCTCTATTTGCATTTTTCTTAA
>NW_017732989.1:2630-19568 GCF_001890085.2 Hipposideros armiger | reverse complement strand
TGCACACTAACCTCATTTCTGGAATGAGATAACATTTTTGGATACAGAACTGCCAACACAAGATTACTGGAATATTGGTCAATGAAAGAAAAAGCAGTAAATCTAAAGAAAACCCTGCATAGGCCTGTTTTCATGTGACCTGAGGAGGTTACCTAGCAAGACAAACCACAGTATGGACTATCTGAGTTCAAATCTGGGCTCTATACACCTCAGTCCCCTTTCCCCCCTTACTAGGTATGTGAATTATTGGAGTTATTTGATGTCTCTTTGTACCTTGGTATTCTAAAATGGAGTTTGTAATAAATCAACATCATTGGGTTGTTCTGAGGATTAAATCAGTTAATTCATGCAAAGTTCTTAGAGCAGTATCTGGCATGTGGGGTGAGCACTTAATACCTATAAGCTCAAGTGTCTATCTTGCTACTTTAAATGGATTTGTACCTTCCATTCACTACCCTAAAATAAAGAAACGAAAAGGAGTTTCATGGTCAATACTCCAGGTATTTACCTGGAATGGCTCTCTGCTTATCTTTTCTCTGCAGCTCCTTACTCATCTTCTTCCTTGGTTTTCAGGGCCTGTATCCCACTTCCATCTTCTTTGATAACACATTTGCCTCCAGATCCTGGCTTCCAACAACTCTAGTAGTAGACCTTAATCTAAACCTGTTTTTTTTTCTCTGAAGTTTCTTATGGAGTTCTGACAGCACACATCACAAGGAGAGGTCCAAAGTGTTCTAACTCTTAACAAGTCTCTGTCCATCAATTGTTCACCATCCCTAACCAGAAGAACTTGAGCATCTTTTCCATTTAAAAAAAAAAAGAAAGGAATCTAAGGACTAGAAAGGCCTCTTATTGCAAAAGTTCAATTTAAGGGTATCTGAGGAATAGAGAAAAATTTTCCTTCCCCAAATACAGATCATATTAGAGGACAGGAAAATCTCCTTAGATATGCAGTTCAAAATATTTTGAGCTCTGCAATCATGAATAATGGCCCCTCTAGAGCATATTACCATCTAACAAGGAAAATATGAAACACAAATCTAAAGCACATAAAGGATTAGTACAAAAAATATGCCCAAAGTAAAAAATAAACTTGGATAATTTACCATTCTTGGTTTATAGACTTAATATAAAGGTATAATAATCAAGACAATTTACTATGGGCAAAAAGATAGATGTGTTGATCAAATGAACAAAATAGAGAGTGAAGAAATAGACCGACACATCTGTGGTCAATTAGATTATAGCAAATATGTCAAGGGAATTCGATTCCATGGGGGGAAAGGAATGTCTTTTCAACAAATGGTATTTGATCAACTAAATGTCTGTATAGGAAAAAATAAATAAGTTCAATTCAATATCAAATAATACTTAGAACTAAAAAAAAANCAGTTGTTTAAGGACTCATACTACTATCTTCTGGCTCTATAATCGTCAACATATGTTATTTCAAGGCTGCTATGTTCATCTTCATCAAGCCAGATTGAAAAGGCCGTGGAGGATGGCAAATCGCAGATTTTTATGGACCAGTCCTTGGATGTGGCATCCCTTCCATTCATATTTGTTGGTTGTAATTCAGTCACATAAGTACATTTAGCTGCAAGGGAGATTGGAAAGTATGACCTAGTTGTGTGCCCAGAGGAAACGGTAATGGTCAGGTGCTCAGTCTGCAGCCTCTGTCATTATACTAAACTTTCACTTGAGACTAAAGCTCTGTCTTGGAATAGTCCTCAAATCTGAGGTGATCTATTTCCTTGTTCCAAAATTATGGTCATGCAATATGGCAGAGGCCATAGTTATAAGTTTTCTGGACTCAAAAGAAAGAGGGCGGGCACAGCATCCCATTTATTTAGCAGAAGGCAGAAAAGACATCTATCTAATTGTCTTCCTACCTAGTGTGAGTCTCAGACAAGGGGGCTGAGGCTTTGGGTTAAGTGGTTACAGAAGGAGTAGCCAGGAGCAGAGCTAAGAATCCAGCCTTCCAGATCGCTTAAATCTACTGATGAGTTTGATATAACAGAAAACACACATTTTCCAATCTCCCAGAATCTTCGATGAGCTTTATTGACAAAGGAAACACTCTTTAACCAGCCAAGAGTGGTGATCCCCATAGGCTAGGCATGATTGCTCCCCAAACATAAGCTACTAGCAAGCATTTTTCTCCCTGAATGCGACTCAGAGAAAATCCTTGCACAACCACTAAGGAGGAGCATGAGTCAGGGAAATGTCAAGTAAATGCCATACTTTTTCTATGCTTCAGATAAAAATTTGCACAACAAAACTTGCTGGGGAGATGGTGTTTTTATTTTTTGCTGAGAGAGAGAGAGAGAGAGAGAGAGAGAGAGAGAGAGAGAGAGAGAGAGACAGAGAGAGAGAGATTTTAAAAATGTATTCCCCCAAGTTCTTGAGTGTCTGGAGAAGGCAGAATATCCAAACATTGGGAGGTTTATAAAACAGGAGTATTAGAGTTTGGAAAATCTCTGAATATGAGGGATTCTAGATTGACCAATCATTCTGGTTTGCCCCCTAGACCTGGGATTTTCAGTTTTAAAACTGGGATCATTCCAGGCAAATCAGAATAATTTGGTTACCTTAGATTCATTTCTAAAAAGCTAAAAGTGGGTTTGATGCTACTGAGTACCTTACATGTGACCCTCCTTGTTGTGATTAGATTCCTGGCGGAAGCAAAATACAAGGCAGAGTTGTGCGTCTTGGATGGTGGAGAATGGATCTAGGTGTATTGTGTAGGCACAGAACCAGTCAGGAGGTTTGCAACGGGCCTTAGTTTTGAAACTGACAAACCTCAACCTCTGAGGGCCAGAAAAGCCTCCATAAATACTTTCACTGCAAGTTTTCTTTTTTCTTTCTTTTATAGGTTACTTCTGTTTCTATTTTGTTGCCAAAAGAAAAATATTGTAAAATATTTAGGCAGTTTCAGAGCAGTTACGACCCATCTTTTAGCAATCATAGTCGCTCAGGTTCTTATATTCCGTTTATTTTCATAATCAGCTATCAAAAATCAAGAAGTAAATTTATATATAAGAAATGAAAGTGAAATAACTATAATAAATGAGAAGTGAAGTAAAATTTCAAACATTCCATGCCCTGCCTCCTTATTTTAGGATAATTTTTTTTNTTAGGTACCCCTGAGGCAGCAGAAGACAGTAGCCCAGATCTGACTAATGGTCACAGGTCCAGACCTCTGGCAGCTAAAGATAGCATCTTGACCTAAATTATGTCTAAGCTCCTGAGCCCTAAGGTGGACCAATCAATCCCCTGACTACTTTCCCATAAAACTAGAAAGAAGGGTGCTGGAGCAGACCTCAGAACTGTCCTCAAGACCTGAAGAAATGACTTATTACCCTTACCTCATCTCTGATCAAGCAGCTCCCAGCTAGGCCCCATACCCCCTAACCCACAGTGTCTTGTGATCCTGCCCTATATAATCTGTAACCTACATGCCACTGGGGAGTCAGGTTTCAAGCATTAGCTTCCTTCCCATCTCCGGACTGGCCAATTCAATATTAATCTATGTTTCTTTCTATACTGCAATCTCCTGCTCTCCTGCTAGCGAATTTCTTTGGGCCAGTGCTCGCAGGCAGACAGACTCAAAAACAGTGGGGTCTGTTAACAGCATGACTAGAGGAGGAAATGTTAGTACTAAAGAATATTATATATCCCATGTATATGTGAAATGTTTGTTTCAGAAAAGAGAATATTCAAATGTGAAATAATCCCCTCAATAACCAGCTCTGGGGATTATAATCTTCTGATGACTACAGACTTAAAAAATACAGGGAAAATTCCAACGCTGCTGTAGTTATATGTGCATTAATCAATCATTTTTCAATAAAAATAAATTTGATTATTTTTAAAATGCACCTCTATGCTTAAAAATAAGAGCAAACCATTTTCATGTAAATAGTCAATTACTTTACGTAATAAAATATAAAAACTTCAAAAACTAGTTGTCTATATAATATCACACTTTCTAATTTATTATTTTTGAAAAAATTATTAAGTAAAATGTATCCTTTTTGCATATATATATTACTCTTCATATATTTATTTAACTCATAGAGCTATAGTGTTTTTTTATTATAAGAAATTCAAGTACCTCTGTATAAATGATCTATTATTTAGGTATCTCTATAGCTCATAATAGTTTCAAAAGAGCTTGTTAAGAGTTGTCAAGACCATTCTCAAATACTTCAGTAGTTTTCTTCCATAAAAGCAGTACCAAGAAGAAAAAAAAATGAAATTTTAAAACAGATATTAGCCTGTGTCTGAGATAATTAGACTGGTATACTGACAAAGCCAGGACAACTTGAAAAAGTGGTTACTTCTCTATCATTTCCCCCTTCTATATATATTGTAAGTGTCTCTAAGAGTGTGTTGAGAAAATTGATGGAGCATATGTGATGCAATACTTGGTCAAAGGAAAAGAAAAATTCAGAGTAGTATCACACTTAAAATGTTCTTGAAGATGCATTAGATTTGCATCTTTATTTCTGCCAAATTCTCCAATGTCTGTGCATATTATTAATTTTAATAAAATAATAAACCAAATCATAGGTCTCTTACTTGACACAGATCTGGCAATGAATATTCATATTCACCTTAGAGACATTTTTCCTCACCACAGGCAGTCATTTGCTGACATTTCGATTGAGAGATTTGCAATTATAGACAATTGGTATCTAAATGAGTTGTGACAGCTGGAAGAAAAACTACTGTTTTAAAATGTTCTTTCATATGCCAAATCATTTCATTACATAATTTTCAATGGTACATTTAATGGCATTTTTCATCATGATAAAAGTAACACCATCCAGAAATCCATGGTCTTAACCTGCCATGTATTTTGACATAAATCAAAAAACCTATTAAAATTTTAATTCACACCACATTGTGGGTCTCTAGTTCATTGTTCTTTTATCATTGGATATCTACAATACATAAGTTCTCTTCAAAATATTTGAAAACTCTCTGACCTTTCCAAATCAACATGTTTGATGGTTATTTATTTTGTAAAGAGATTGGGAAAAGTTTATTCACTAGAATTCCCTAGAGATAAGTGGTAATGTGGACATTTGAAAAATCCTTCCAGCTGCAAGGCTGTCTCTAGGGGGACTCGGTTGTAGTGCACAAGCTTGACTACAAACTCTAGCATTATGTATAGCAAGGAGGGTTCCATATCAGGAGTGGGGCTTTTCAGCGGTTATAAAACTCTAAATTATTAGGAGACCTGCCACACAGATAGAGAAAGCAAAACTGGAGTCAACTAGAGGAAGGAAATCATACACTTTGTAAGGCATTCTACCTGCTACTACGTCTTGTAAATATTCCCTGGATGTGAATATTTACCTAAGAAGCTGAGAAAGTAAGATGGAATTGGGGGAGTTAAGTGAGCCACCGCATATCCTTGTGCAAGTAATGCCTTGCAAAATGCACTTGGCCCAGGGGTCAGCGAGGGCTGAATTCAACAAGAAGCTATCTATAAGCCCTGGGTCAGAGGTGTGTCAGTCTGATGCAAAAAGGACCCATTGGACCTCTGGCTTACATTTGATGGCTCACCTAGGATTTTTGAACTAACTACTAGAATTAGGAACTTAAATGAACACCCTGGCACTACATTAAGAGTTTACCTTCCCCTCTGTTGAAATCAGAATCCTTGGAATATCACCAAGCAGTCAAGAAAGTTGTTGAAATACTGAGAGTAAAATCACAGCCCTTAGTAGGAAATAAACTATTTTATATTAAGTGGTCCAGAGAAATAAGGAAGGTTATTATATGATTCACTGGAGTGAGTAAATATTGAAAATAGTGAAAATTTCAGACTAGAAGTTGGATTTCAATCTATCCTTGCTTGACATAAACTTGCTTAAGAAACTGAAGTCTTCAAAGGAAAAATTAGTTAATCTTGGCAGACATTTTATGCTGATGAAGAATCCGATCCTAAATGTAAATTGATATGTCACTATGTAAAAGAGCATGAAGATTCCTCAAAAAATTAAAAGTAGAGCTACCATATGATCCAAAGGAAATGCAAACGCTATCTCAAAGAGCTGTCTGCACCCCCATGATCATTGCAGCATTATTTACAGTAGTCAAGACATAGACACAACCTAAGTATCCATCAGTGGATGATGGATAAAGAAAAGATGGCATATACATACAATTGAATATCACTTAACCATAAAAACATGAAAATCCTGCCTTTTGCAACATCGTGCAATGACTGTGAGGACACTTTTGCTAAATAAAATAAGTCAGACAAAAACAAATACTGTATGTTTTCACTTATATGTAGAATTTACAAAAAATTGACTTCACAGAAATAGAGGCTAGAATGGGAGTTACCAGGGGCTGGAGGNAAAAGTAAATAAATAAAGTGACTAGGTAGCTTGGATTACTTAGATTTTTTTTTCTTGTCCCAGGGATTATGTGATATGCTAGGTGGTGAAATAGTACATGAAACAAGGATTCTAGATTCTGGTTAGTAAACAAAATTGATAAGACAGAATATTATGCCCTTGCTCAAAGTGAAGTAGAAGGAAAGATTTTTAAAATGTGATAATGTAAGTTTGATGGGAATGAAACAGCAAGGTGAGGTAAAGCTAAGAATTTCTCTTAACTAACCAGAATTGCATCGTCAGAAAGAAATTCTGGTAGAAAATGAGGTTGCTTGCTATAGATATTTGTAGTTAGATGTGTTAGTGGAGATTTCAAACTGTCCATAAAGAGTTGGAAATATGGAAATGAACATATATGGGAAAAAATTAGCAAGCAAATATTTTTAATAAATATTTTGGTTTGCTTTACATATAAAGCATAATATAGCTACACTATGTGTGTGTAATGTAGATTGGAAGCTAAATTTGCACACCTCTTTTAATCATCAAAAGCACCCTATAATGTAAGCATTATCCCCATGTCACAGACAAAACAGAGGCAGAGTGAAAAGAAGAGTCCTTCCCTAAGTCACGTAATAAGTAACAGGACCTAGAGTTAAAATCAGGTCTTCTCATTCCAGTTTTCATCTCCTTCATTTATGCTACAGCTGATTGTGGACAAACAATGAAGAGAAAAAAGGAAGAAGGTCAAGGAAAAAACATGGACAAATTCATGACTCAGAATTAAGTTAGCATGAAATTTCAGTCAGCATAATTTTGCGAATTTATCCAGCAACGTCCAGCAACCTGGGAATAAAATCTGAAAAACAGATGGTGGAGTCATTCACTTTTGAAGATTGGCATGTTGACACAGTGCAAGGTTAAAGATACAAGGATTTTTTTAAGGTGGTAATGAGTGCATCACTGGAAAGTTGAGATGTGTTTGCGGGGAAGAAAATGAAGCCAGAAGATGACTGATGACAGACTAAGAGGTTGAAAAAAGCCTTGACTTTCTCCTTCTCATTATCAAAGTTCAAAATATTACATTTTCATTTTCTCAGCCTCCATTGATTCCAGAGCACAGGTGCAATGAAGATTTCTGAAACTGATTCTGCAAGATTTAGGGCAATTCTGTAAGCTTCCTAATATCCTCTCAATAGATTTTACTTCAGCTTAAATTAATCAAAGTTTTGTGGTTTTGTTTATTTTTTCTTATTGACTCATACAATATTTGATCATTTTTCTGCCCTCCCTGTTATCCTAATTCCTTAAAATTACAGAAAGTAATTAAAACCAGTGAAGGATGTGATCAACATCAAAGAAATGGGGAGAAACTCTTAGAAGATAAAAAATAAATGGTATTGGATTGACAGGCGTAAAAGAACCCACAAGCTTAAAACATGCTCAGGAGGAAATCATTAGAAAAATTCATAGTAAGAGCAGATCCAAAGATGTTCTGTGTAAAGTGTACAAACGAAAGAGAAATGGTTTCCGAATACGATCATCTAAGCAATCAATGAACTGCATTACCCATAGCAAAACTGGTAGGCCGAGCAGGATTCTTTCTCTCTCCTAGCACATGAAACACTAGTTATTAGGAGTTGCATTCATTCCCAGGCTAAACAATTACACCAACACCCTAAAGAATGTGAACTCCCTATCTGGGGAGGTCTTCCTAGGTAATGCAGGGGGCTGGGAGAGCAGCAGAGGAGAGCACGGAAAATTTTTGGACTCTAGGGAGGGAAATACATCAAAGACTGAAGCTGAAGACAAAGGAGGGAGTCAANAAAAAAAAAAAAAATTTCTCTTTTAAGTTCTTCTAGGTGAGCTAATAATCAAATTAACAGGGGCAGATTAACAGCAGAAAATCAAATTTTAATACATACACAGGTAGAATTCACATAAACATACGAATTCCAAAGACAGTAGGGCAAATTGGGTATATATGACATTTTTGACAAAGGAGAAAGGGGTGTTGGGTAGGAGTTTGAAATTTCAAAGGAAATATGCAATTTACAGGTAGTTAAGGAAGAGCTGAACATACATAGCAGGTAAACTTTTGCTTCAGTGGGACACAGGGGGTGATCTAGCTACCAGGCCCCCACCTGGAGCCTTCCTATTTACCATACCTAGTTCAAATTAGCCTAAGAAACATCCTAAAATTTCCTTCCTGGATCAGGCTTTTCAATCTGAATCTCTTAGGGAGGAAAGCGGGGAGGGTCAAAGGTTCTCTCTGAGTCTTGTTTCTTAGTTACCAGCTTAAAATCAGTATCCCAAAAGGTGGTATTAGGGAGGCAAAATTTTGGTCCCCTTCAAAGCTCTAGGGGAGAATCTTCCTTGGCCTGTGGTTGTATCACTCCATTCTGTGCCTCTATCTTCTCATCAGCTTCTCCTCTGTGTGTGTATCAACACTTACTCTGTCTCACTTTTTGATACCTGTGATGCATTTAGGGCTTACCCAGGTAATCCATGATAATTTCATCTAAAACTTCTTAATTTCATTACATCAGCAACAGCATATGTGACATGTAAGATCCAGAGACTGGAATCTGGTATCCATGGGGATCACCTTTCAGCGCACTATACAGTATCCCAAGAGGGCTTTCAATGGATGTAAACCTCCAATTACCCTTTGTGTCAAGAAAGAAAAAATCCAGCAAAGGTTCTCTAAGGGTCATGTGTTTTGGAGAGTAGGTGTGATGTAAATACCATGGGTGCTACACTGAGAGAGACAGGACAACAGAGAGAGACAGAGAGACAGTTCTGCTTTATCTTGAACATTGGTAGCTAATAAAACGTACTGCTTTCTACTGTTAGAGTAGTGAAACCGTTGGTCCTTATGATTTTGATTATATTTAATTTTAAACCCTATCATCACTCTTCTCTCTCTCTCTCTCTCTCTCTCTCTCTCTCTCTCTCTCTCTCTCTCNTTATTACAAAGGTTAATATAAATGGAAAAAAACAAAACAAAGGAATAACCCTATTTTCATAGATGTTTTTATATCAAAGGCCAATTGGCTTCAAAACATTACCGAGGTATTATTTTACATCAGTTAAGTACAGTATCATTTAAGTATGATATTTGAAACGGGGTAAAAGAGCTTTGGGCTATTATAATTCACTAATAATATAACACATTGTTTTAAAAAGTGCATGGGGATTTAGATCTATACCAAAGTGGTAATTTAACTCTGAAGTTCATTGTCTGTATGACTCTGAGAAAGTTCATATTTTTTTTGAATCCCATTCATATCACCAGGATAATAATACTTTTATTATGATATTTATTATAAAATTTCAAGGTGATAATAGCACAGATAAAACACACCAATATCTCCTCCCACACCCAGAACTCAGATTTATGTTTTTAGAAAATTTGCTGAAGACTCTTCATGCTAGAGAATTAGAATAAATTCATTTTTAGAGACATGAGGAGGGTAAGCATGTATTGTTACCTATATGACCCAACACCAGAGGTCAATGAGCATTTGGCTTATTTTTCCCTGTCTCAGAGGTTCAGAGGCCATGTTGCTTCTGTCTTAATCATTAGAGAAGATGCCAGAAATAGCAGCCATTCTTCCATTATTTCTGAGAGTGCACAAGATGAGAAGGAATATCAGTACATGTCGGTAAAGTGCACAGCCTCTGGAGTTGGCTGCCAGAAACTGAATACCAGCTCTGTCATGTGTTAATTCTGTGACCTTGAGTAAGTTTCTCTACCTCAGTGCCTCAGTTTCTCATCTTGAAAATACATCACAGTATTGTTTGGGGTTAAATTAGTTAACATACATAAAGCAAGAAGAGCCATGTCAGGCACAAAGCAAGCACTCAAAATATAATTGCCATTATTATTCCTCTTGTACTTTTCTTAGCCTCAAGCCAACAATTAGCTTTCTCTTGAAAATGGAATGTAATATCTTATTTCCATTCTTAGTATTAAAAATGTTGATGGAGGCAGGGGATGCTAAGTGTGCAACTGTTCTGTCCTCAAGCTTCATAATTCATTCATTGTGAAAGAGAGGAGGCAAAACAGGCTTTCAAAAAGAAAACATGCTGATGAACACAAATGGGTTTCTTTGCCTTGATAGCATAAAAATATATTTTTTATTTGCTTGTTTTGAATTTTGTACCATTGTGTCCAAAAATAAAGTAAGAAAAAAGGCCATGGAACCAGTTAGAGAGGAATTGAAACATGGGGAGGAGAGAAGGAAAACCTGCTTCTCTATATTTATAACAAAACAATATTTTTAAAAGAAAATGAGGAAAGAATGAGGGGAATTGTCATGATTCTTTTCTCCTACATTCTATTTTCTACCCATCAGTATGTCTTGTCAGCTCTCCCTCCAAATATATTCTGAATATGCAGCTTCTCACCATCCTTATTAGCACTTCTCTGGTCCAAACCTTCATTATTTCTCTCTGGATTTCAGTAACACCACTTAACTCATCTTCCTGCCTCTTCTGGCCCCCAGTGTATACCGACCACACAGCAGCCTGAATGATCTCCCTAAAGTGTAAGTCACATAATTTCACTACCATTTTTAAAACTGCAGTGGCGACCAGTCACTGTTAAATAAAAATTTGAAGTCCATGTCATGTCCTACAACGTCCTCTGTCATCTTTCCATTGCCATTTTTCTGGCCTTGGGTCCTTCCTCCCTCTCCCTTATCCACTTCCCTCCAGCCACTGGCCTCTTCCTTCTTCTTTGACACATATCATGCCGTTTCCTGGATTATGGCTTTCCATTTGCTATTCTTTCTATTTAGAACTCTCTCCCCCCAATTTTCACATGGTTGCCGCTTTCTCATTATTCAGATCTTAGTTGAAAGGTACTTAGTAGGAAAGTGCTTTCCTAACTATCCTAGATACAGTCATTCTCTGTTATTCTTTGTCTTTTTCATAACACTTTTCAGCACCCACATCTTAATTATTTTCAGGTTCACTTTCTGTCCCCTTCAATTAGTTAAGCACCCTAGAAAAAGGTCGCAGTCTGCTTTATTTCTGTAACCCCCACACCTAAAACCAATATATATTTGTAACCTGACTAACCCACCCCAGGTTCCAGGAGCCCAGGACTGACGGCAGCTCACAACTGATGCTATTACATCATCGAAGCTCAGGCTCCTTCCGGCCTTTACCAATTCTTCTACCCTTACACATACTTGTTTAAATAATTACTTAAAAATATATATGCTGTGTCGCTTGTAATAAGAGGAATAAAAATGTTATATGTGCTCTTAAGTTATACGAAAGTCTGTAACACAAACCAAATGGATCTCAATGACTCTGAGTCCCCGACCTAACCAGTTATCTCTATTCTTTATGAAATGCTTTTGTCAGAGGCATGAAATTACCCATAGAAAACTGTACATAACAATGTTAAATAGATTTTCAGAGATTACAAGAAAATGTTTATATGATGCTACATTTTTTTCTAAAATAGTTTTNGGACTACTAAAATACTCATTGTGGCTATAAAGTTGATTTCATGGAAGTGGTTTAATAAAATAAATTCTGCAGTAATCTGTCTCAATATAGACATTAACTGTAAAGCAAGTGTATTTGTAGAAATTTGCAGCACAAATATAACTAAATCATTAATTAAATGCTTTACTTATTTATAATCTTTTACTATAAAATACATACTAATTTTAGAAAATTTGGGAAATAAACTGATATATAATTAAGTAGCAAAGCACATCACTGATAATTTCATTCCTCAGAGAGATTAACTGTTACATTTTTTTATTTAGTACTTTATCTACACATATTTATAATTTATTTGAGATCATTCGTACCTATCATTTTGTCTCTTGCTTTTTCATTCAATGTCAAATAATGATTTAATAAAATAAAATAATGATTGATATAATCACTTTATAATCATATTTTTCATGGGTTTGTAAATAACCGAGTTTATGAGTGTTTATTTGAGATCATGAAAGTAATAAAAATATTCACATACATTAAACAGTTACTTATTCAACACCTAACTTAGAAAGCTCAAAAGAGTACTTGATGCTACATGACCTAGCTTGTTCACATTCTTAGAGGTATCTCAAGGACTTCAATACAATATCTTCACCTTTCTGACCTTTTTCCTGACCTACTACGATATTATCACACATAATTATAAGGAGAACACAGATTATCTCTTCCAATAAGATCTTGCACATTGCAATTTTACACAAACTTAATGGTCCCCTGATATTCCTGTTTGAGGGGAGAGTTGATTAGAAGAGTAGGAATCTTCACGTTAAAGGCTTCACTGACATGCTTTTATATTTGTTGTATCAGTTTCCTGTTGTTGTTGTTATGAATTACCACAGAGTCGGTGGCTTAAAAACAACAAAAATTTATTATTTTACCGTTCTGAGGGACAAAAGTTCAAAAGCAGTGCCATGGGGCTGACGTCAAAATGTTGATACAGCTTGTTTGTCCTGAACAGCCTGAGAAGAGAATCTGTTTCCCGGCCTGTTTCACCTTCTAGTGGCTTTCTGTGCTCCTGGACTCCTGGCCCTTCCTCCATCCCCAAACCACATCATTTTAATCTTTGTTTCTTTCATCACATATCTTCTTCACTGACTTTGACTCCTGTCTCATCCCTCCTATATAAAGACCTTTGTCATTAGATTGGCTTACCTTCAGAATCCAGGGTGGTCACCCCATCTCAAGATCCTTAATTTAATCACATCTGCAAATCCCTTTGACATAGAAGGCAAAGTTCACAGGTCTGGGGATTAGGAAGTAGATATACATGGGGGCCTTTATTTAACCCAATATATATATATATATAAAGTCTCCATAGCTAATCCCAACAGTACATTTATGTTCTCTTTCTTATCTTATTATATTGATGCCTCTTTTGCTAATATTCATATCTTTATCTCAACTATTCTTTTTGTTCTACCAAATGCAATTATTAAATTCATAAACCACACCCAACAACTGCCCCCCTAAAAAAGAATGCAACATACTATACCTAAATATCTCCCTGTTTTGGATTATATAGTTATTTCCAAAATTCTAATCAAATAATGCTGTAATGATTACCTTTGAGTAAAAGATGTCTGTATTTTAAATTATTCTCTTAGGAGAGATTCCCAGAAGTAGAATTATTAGGTCAAAGAATGTAAATATTTCATTAATCTTAAGAACTATTGTCAAATAATTTTCTAAACATTGTCCTAAATAATATTCCCCTAAGTAGGAGAGGGCCTAATGATAGGTTAGATGGATAGAAATGAACAGGAGGAGAAGAAGTTGAGCCACGGTTAGAAGGCCCCTTGCTGAAACTCCTACTTGGGTCAAGACCACTTGCAGCTGCCCAGCAAGATTCCAAGCTTATAAACACCTCTAAATCAAAAACATCCTACTTATCCACACATTTTCTTTGTCAGGACCTCCAATACCTCACTAGTCCAACAAGATTCCAGGTTTTTACACACCCCAAAGAGATGTGTTTACACATACCCCCAAATCAAGGGGATACATTTATTCATGGCCCTAAATTAAAGAAATGCATGGCTAAATGTCAGGGAGTCGACTAGGCACCTCAGGGGAAGGGAGAGATAAGAGAACCAAGAGGGGGAGGCAATTCTACCTATAGAAATAAAAGCCTTCATGCAATGTAAGGAAAGGCTGCTTCCCCCCATTTTGGGTCCATCGTTCCATGTCTCAGAGCGTATGAGCTCTAACAATTAAGTTCANTTGTTTAAAACCTTATTGTGTCTCTTGTCTGTTTTTCAGGATAAAATTTTAGTATAATATATAAATGTAAGCCCTAAATTATCCAATTCCCAGCGACTTTAAAATAATAAGTTGGTGTAATGGTTAAACGCACAATTGGTTTCTGCCTACATTGTGAAAAGCTGGAATGAGCATTGCCCCTTCTCAACAGGGAGAGAAATCTGGATTAGCTACAAAGGCATGGCTTTTATTGCATCCATCAGATTGTTGAAGTTGCAAGGCAAGGAAATAGCCTGAATCCCGAAGAGAGGCAGACCTCTCCCAGGAGAGATGGAACACAAGGATTTTCTCACCTGGGGAATAAATAACACAGGAGGAAGAAGCACTATCTACCACACAAGTGAATAAAAATAAATCAAGTAAAAAAGAAAAATCGATGAACTCCTAAAGCCAACTGTGAACTAGTGTGACAATATTGAATCTCTAGGAGCCCCAGATCCAAGGGGAATTTGCGCACACAGAGCCGCGTTTCCGTGGACCTTCACTCTCCGCTCATGAGAAAGACTGGGAGATACTATGGGAGAGCAAGGAGCGATTGCAATGATGGTTCAGACATGAAGGAGGAGATCAGCCACCAGTGAGGGAAAAATATGGAACCCCACTCACTGCCCTCACCTTTCTCACTATGGAGCAAAAGCCTAGACATTAGAGGAGGGAGAGCAAATCCTGTCATCTTCAGGATACAGGTAAAGATACATTAATGCTGCATAGAAGACAAAAGGAAGAAACCCTCTACCCCAGAGAGATCAACAGAAAAGAGTCCTAGAACAAGTATCCTATCCTAATACTAGTAGGAAAGGGGAAGACTACACTCTCCCACATAAATTCTGCCACAAATACAAGATAGAATTTGGCAACCATGGGAAGAAGGAACATAAATCTCGAGAGACACCCTCCCTTGAGGTCCAGGTACACAGGACCTGCTTAAGATTGAGGCTTCTGTCCCCAACAGAGGCCTAAAATGTATCAAATAACAAACTACAGAACTCTGTCCCTCGGGTATTAAAAGAACATGGAGAAAGAAGGGGAGAGGGAGAGACAGAGAGAAAGCAGAGCTCCCTTCGTGGTATAGATGCTCAGAGAGTGCTGAAAATGAGCGTAGAACAAAAACCCCTGTGGTACTCGAGCCTTCACCCTAAGCACAAGGCAGTGCTAGAGACAACTGAAGCTTGTCATACACTGACAATAATAAAAGCCCGAACAAAATCCAAATTTGGCTAACACCTTACTGGATTGACTCAATATCCTACACTATCACCTGAAAGAAAAGAGTGCCCATCTCCAGGTATAAATGTTAGTTATTTGGTCCTTTACTGCTTANTTTTTTATGTTCACTGTTTATTAGTGTAATTAAATGTTGAAAAAAAAGGAATGATGGCTTCTAGTGGGATTTGTCAATATTTTATTGATCAGTATTATTGTTCTCAAACTTCAGAAGGCATAGAATAGGATCATCTCAAAAATGATTAAATAGAGATTCTCAGGCCCCCCGAGTATCTCTGATCCAGTCTGTTAGGAATGGGCAGGAATCTGCATATGTAACGAGCATCCCTAGGTGGTGTTAGCACTTTCAGGAAAACTTGCATCCACTTTTTTTACTTTTTCTGTCTGTGTCTCTCAGCCTGCTCTCCCCACCACTTATTTATTTTTTTTGCCTTACTTTCTCCTCTGTTTTCCCTGCCTTACCTAGCTCTCATCCAGTGACAGTAAATATGATGTAATTCATCAGTGTCATATCTGTATGGGTGGAGATTATCAATTCTGTTTGCAAATACTACATGGTTTTACCACCAGCAAAAGAAAAAGCACTGCAAGATATCCTCCATGAGTTTCCTTATTTGAACAGGAAGGTAAGTGAAAACAAACTGGCTAAGAATAAGTAGATCAACGGTTCTCATTTCTGGCTGTACATTAAAGTCACTTGAGAAGTTTGTATATCCACCCCCAGAGATTCAACTTTATTTTGTTGCATATGACACCAGAAATTGGTATGTTCTTTTAAGTTGTCAGGTAATTCCAATGTGCAGGAATAGTTGAGAACTCTCAAATTAGATTCAGTGAAAACTCATGCAAAGGCAATGACTAAGAAAAGTATACCTCCGAGGCCTAAAAAGAATGGAGGGAGAAAGACTTTAATGAAAAAGGGAAGGAAAAAGAGATAATTATATATAACCAATGGAGGGGAAAATAGAGAGAAAGAAGCATTGTCTGGGCAAAGAGAGAAATAAATCAATGAAAATAAATAGTACTTTAATACTTGCTTAAAATGTAAGGAGAGTTTAAGTGGAATTGAGGGTAAAGTATTTTAGGTGGATTACAACCAGATGAGGTAAAAGGAACATTCAATGTTTCCCACTCCAAAGATAATGAAGGGATTAGAGTCCATTTCTCTTTCCAGACTAAATTCCAGAGCTGGAAAGAGTAAAAGTCAGAGCATAACTAGAGAGGCTTTTGTTTGTTTGTTTGTTTTTTCTTTAGCTGAGCCATCCTGCTACCTATTGGCAGCTCAGCGGCTGCTCAGCTAGGGCTGGATTCGAACCACTGTTGCTCAGAGCTCAAACTCTTGAGCGAGCTCTTAACCAACTGAGCCACTCGGCTGGCCCCTAGAGAGGCTTTTATGAATGCCTATGCAAAGAGTGAAGGGAAAGTGACTGGCAGATGGAGGGATACTTTGAAATAATAAACTATGAAGTTTAGAGCAGAAAAGGACAAACTAAACCAAAGTCAAGAGCACAATTAAGGGTAAGAAAAATCACTGACAACACTATTTAGACTGAGAGGTCTCTGGACAAGT
>NW_017732989.1:0-1480 GCF_001890085.2 Hipposideros armiger | reverse complement strand
GAGGGGGAGTATTTTGAGGGGGATTAATGGCAGTGTGTCTTTTACTGTAATTTTTGTTTTTATTTAAACATTCACTGTATTGTTTGATCACACCTCATACTTTCTTGGCAATTTGCTACATTGACACTCATTCTTCTCTGGTCATTCTCTATCAAGCTCCTTCTTGATTCTTCTTACTTTACGTTCTGTGGGTAATCTAATTTATATCTATAAATTCCAAAACTAAAGATCATCAAATATATATTTCTACCATAGGCCTCTCTTCAGATCTCCAGCTCTCTGTTGAATTTCAGCACCTGAGAGGGAATATAGTAGTATTTCTTTGAGCATATCCCCTTTCCTCCAATATTGGTTCTATTTAAAACACATCTCCACTATATTAATGACTGTAATTCAGTTTCCCAAGTTGGAAACCTTGGGATCATGCTATGCTGAAGTTGACAATATAGTTTAATTTTTCATTTAAACTATGATATGTTTGCTAATGAAATGAGGACTCAATATACTGGTCAATTAGGATGTTCAGTTATACTATAATGTCTGGGTTCTGTTTGTTTGTTTGTTTGTTTTTCAACTAATTGGTCATTGAGTCTGGAAAATTTATTGACATTTTTCAGGACTATTTTTTTTAATTCAGGCACTTATTGTCTTATCCTAAGAATATTCCAGACCCAACTGATCTTTCTGCTTCTAACATGTGCTTTTAGCACTGCTGTTGAAGTTATTTTTCTAAAGCTGAAAACTGATTATGTCATTCCCTTGTTTAAAACCTTATTGTGTCTCTTGTCTGTTTTTCAGGATAAAATTTTAGTATAATATATAAATGTAAGCCCTAAATTATCCAATTCCCAGCGACTTTAAAAGAATAAGTTGGTGTAATGGTTAAACGCACAATTGGTTTCTGCCTACATTGTGAAAAGCTGGAATGAGCATTGCCCCTTCTCAACAGGGAGAGAAATCTGGATTAGCTACAAAGGCATGGCTTTTATTGCATCCATCAGATTGTTGAAGTTGCAAGGCAAGGAAATAGCCTGAATCCCGAAGAGAGGCAGACCTCTCCCAGGAGAGATGGAACACAAGGATTTTCTCACCTGGGGAATAAATAACACAGGAGGAAGAAGCACTATCTACCACACAAGTGAATAAAAATAAATCAAGTAAAAAAGAAAAATCGATGAACTCCTAAAGCCAACTGTGAACTAGTGTGACAATATTGAATCTCTAGGAGCCCCAGATCCAAGGGGAATTTGCGCACACAGAGCCGCGTTTCCGTGGACCTTCACTCTCCGCTCATGAGAAAGACTGGGAGATACTATGGGAGAGCAGGGAGCGATTGCAATGACGGTTCAGACATGAAGGAGGAGATCAGCCACCAGTGAGGGAAAAATATGGAACCCCACTCACTGCCCTCACCTTTCTCACTATGGAGCAAAAGCCTAGACATTAGAGGAGGGAGAGCAAATCCTGTCATCTTCAGGAT
>NW_017732988.1:154920-162553 GCF_001890085.2 Hipposideros armiger | reverse complement strand
AACTCTTTGTCCAGTTAGTAAAAGTTCATAATGAATAATCCCTTTGATATCAAAAAAGGTTAGCAACATCGTTTTGACTCTTGATTTGGACTGATGGAACATTTGTGGTCCTGGAGAATTGGCTGACTTCCATTGTGTACTTTGACCCTTTGTTTCAGGGTTGTGTTAGTACACCCATGTTTCATCACCAGTGATAACATGGCCCAAAACATCATCTTGCCTTTCCAAAAGGTCTTGGCAAACTTTGACTCTTTGCTTTTGTTCATCAGTGAGCCCCTTAGGGACCATTTTTGCACACGCCTTTCTCATGCCAAGATTTTCAGTTAACATTTTCCTATTTCTCTATCAGTATTCACTTGGTCTGCTGTGCTTTTCACAGTCAGCCGATGATTTTGATGCACAATATGATGAACTTTTGCAATGTTTTCATCAGTTCTGTTCATTACTGGTTACCCTGACCTCTCTTCATCAGTGACTTGTTCTCTCCCCTCAGAAAAATATTTAATCCATTTGTACACTGCTGTTTTCTTCATGGCATTATCCCCATGAACTTGGACTAATATGTCCCTGATTTCACTTCCACTCGTGCCAAGTTTAAGAAGAAATTTAATGTTTGTTTGTTGCTCTAATTCAAGCTCAGACATTCTCACGATGGCACACAAAAACACACAACAATAATGAATGCCACTCAGCAAGACACTGCCACACATTGACACGAACGCAGCTGTGAGACCCTGATATACCAAGGTTATGAAACCTTAGTGAGCTGTTTGTGAAATGCTGCCGATGTAAGCGCATGGTGGCAAGTTCGTGAACTAAATTGTCAGACCTCATATGTTATAGTAAAGGTAAGTCAGCAGCACTAAATTTAGCTAAACTATTGACTAACCTGACAGAAGAAGGAGTATGTCCATTTCCAGGTGTAACTACCTCCTTCCTTAATGTCTGCTGTTCTTTTACACATTTCTGGCATTCAATTAAAAAAAGTATGAGACACAAAAAGCAAATAAAACCAAATAATTGGCAAGAGTTTAAGTAGCCTACAGAAGAACCAGAGATATCTCAAATGTTAAAACTATCAGATAAAGACTTTAAAGTAATTGTGATTAACATGTTAAAGTCTCTAGTAGAAACAGTAGACAGCTTGAATAAACAGATAAAGAATTTTAGCAAAGAGATGGAATGTACACAAAACAGTCAAACAGAAATTCTAGAAATAAAAAAGCACAGTATCAAAGTTGAAGAATGCTTTCAATGGGCTTATTAGGCAACTGGACATAGCAGAGGAAAGAATCAATCAATTTGAAGATAAATCAACAGAAATTATTCAAACTGAAACACAAAGTGAAAACAGAGGGGGAAGAAAAAACAAACAGCAACAAAAAAAACCCTCAGAATAGTCAAGAGCTTTGAGGACAATATCAAGTAGATGTAATTGGAGTACCAGGAGGAAAAGGAAGTGAGAACAGGTTGACAGAAATATTTGAAGATATAGTGGCTGAGAATTTTTCCAAAATTAATATCAGACAACAAACAAATCCAAGAAGCTCAGAGAACCTCAAGTGGAAAAAATAGAAAAAGAAATAACACCTGACTATATTACAGTCAAACTGCTGAAAACCAAATATAAAGAAAAAATCTGAAGACAGGCAGGGAAAAAAAAAGCACACATGCAGAGAACAAAGACATGAATGACAAAAGACTGTCACAAATTATGAAATGAAGCTAAAATACTTAAAGAAACAACAAAAAAATCAACCCAAAATTCCAGAATTCTATACCAGTGAAAACATATTTCATAATGAAATTGAGAAGTGGGACTTCTGGAATGATGGAGTTAGGAACTCAACTGACTCTCCAGCAAAACAATTTAACTAACTGGTGAAAAATAATTTTTATTTATTTAGTCTCTGGAAACTGTCCTAAGAGTACACAACAAATGGAGAAACACTCATCCAAGAAAATCTACTAAACATCAGTAAAAATAGCATTTGAACCACAATCTATTCTACTATTCCCTGATCTCTGCCTTACAGAAACTCTATTATGTGCAACCAAAAAACATGGGATCTCCCTCTCTCCCTAGCTCCCAGTCTGGGACGACATTTCATCCCAGGAGGAGTAAGCTCCTGATGTTTCTCATCTATTCTAAGCAGGAATGATTAAGAGGATTGGGTCTCTTATCGTTCAGCCAGCTCCCCACTCATAGCACAGAAACTCTTTTCCAGGCATAGAAGGCCAACTATACTGGGGCCCCAATCACCACCCCCCAATTCACTCATAGAGTAGCGGTTCCACCCCTGGAGGGGCAATCTGAGAAGTCCAAATTGCCAACACTTCCCCCCTGCAACCCCAGTGCATACTTATAGAGCAGGGGTGTCATTCCAGGGAAAGTGGGTCATCACACCCAAATATGGTGGAGTGGTACAGGCGTTCTGCCCAGGAGGAACGGCAGGACACACAGATAAAGAGCTTTGCATTTCAACCCAAGGACAATGACTTAATTTGGAATTGAGGGTGAAGAACTCCATGCCTAAGGACATTGTTGAAAAACAATACATAATAATCTCAAGATCCATCTGAAAACAACAAAGGACCACCGCATTGTATTTCTGAAACTAATGTTGAATAATACTGTATGTCAACTATAATTATATATACATATAACCTCGGGACATGGAGTAGAGTGCGGGAACGGATTCAATGGAATTGTAATAGATAAGCATGATATCGGGGGTGGGAGGGCAATAGATGGGGGGAGGGGGGTTGTTACTTTGTGAGGCTGAAAAGGGTAACTATTGCATTGTTCTGTACACCTGAAACTAACAATAAAAAAATAAAATAAAATAAAATTTAAAACAACAACAACAACAACAACAACAACAACAACAACAACAACAAAGGAATAAGACAAACAAAAAAAGAAACAAAAACTCATAGACACAGACAAGTTTAGTGGTTACCAGAGGGTAAGGGGGGAAGAGGGATAATAGAAGAGGGTAAAAGGGGTCAAAAAAAGGTGATGGAAGGAGAACTGACTCTGGGTAGTGAACACACAATGTGATATATAGATGATGTATTCCAGAACTGTACACCTGAAACCTATGTAATTTTACTAACCATTGTCACCCCAATAAATTTAATTTTTTTAAAAAGGAAAAACAATACAGATCTTAGTAGGGAGCAGTTAAGAAGTGGCTGGTAACTCCTTGATAGAGCAAAACAGCAGAGCAGCCAGAAATTTAATAGAGAGAATCAGAGAGAGAGGCAGTCAAGAAGAGGCGACCTGGGATCAGTGTCAATTCTGAAGTGTTAGGAAGGCTGTGTACATACACCAGGCTGTCCTGACTCAGCAGGAATCAGAGCAGGACATTGGACAAACTTGAAAGCATCCCCCACACCTGACAGATACCCAACAACCCAGGGCAGAAGCTTCACTGCACAACCTCTGACCAAACGCTGGCTGCATAATATGCTGCCCTGACTGAGGGACAGCTCCTAGGATGCCAGGCTTAAACATAAGACCACAGTCATCCCTGCCAGTCCGGAAGACTGTGCACGCCAAAGGCTGCAACCTCTGTAAGGGCAAGTTCAATTAGAAATAAGAGGCTAATTCTCTTTGCTGAAAATAGGGACAAAATTACCCGTCTTGCCTTTTTCTCAGGTAATTCACTTTAGAAAACTTATTGTAAGTACTTTCTCCTCTCTGAAATGTATGTAAATCCTTTTGAATCCTAGATGAGCCTTTTTCATCTTCATAACCCAGGAACCTAGGGGCCATGTCTTTGAAATGTAATCATCAAGGTAGACAGCACCTCTCTCTTCCAGTCTTTTTGTCGGAAGGTAGGAGCCTAACTTCAGTGGGACCTTGTTCCAAGTTGCAAAACTTCCTCCTGTCGTGGAGAAATGAGAGGTTTGTTTTCCTTCTGAACAAAGCCCATTTTCTAACTTAGATGGTTACCCGAATTACCAGGTAATGTTAGCATTAGCCATGTGTGACAAAAGGTGCTATCAAGTCCTCTCACTTTACCAGTTATTGTTTATCTTGAAAACATGCATGTAATGTGTCGTGTCTGCTTGGTTATGTTAAAGGTGAGGATTTCTTTCTGTCTTGGCAATCTCTTACGGATTGTCGTCACATTCTGGCTTAATGTTTATTTAGTAATAAAACCGTTTTCTTTACTGCCTCTATGGAGAGGTTCTCTGGGTTGGAGAAGATTTTATTTTTAATTACATTTCCCCCAACACCTCTGAGGAGCAATCAGAGAAAGAACCTCCAAGCTACTAGCTCCTGGCTGAAAAGGTTCAACAACAACCACCAAAAAAAGTCAACTTGCTGAACTGTACAGCCACCTCCAAGCTATGCACACATTCAATGGTGAAAGCTAAGTCTAATTGGCTAAGGAGGCTTATGCAGAACCTTGACCAACGTTGTCCTTCTTTTTCAAGATTGTTTTCCTTATTCTGAGTCCTCTGAATTTCTAAAGGAGATTTTGAACACAACCTAAGAAAAGCACCTCTTAACGGATGGTCTTATAACAAACCAAATAGACATCAACAAATGCCACAATCTGTACAGTAACTTTTAAAGTACTTTTAAGTACTACTTGCTCTGTTTGTGAATGAGAAAGCATTTACTCTCTCAGGAAGCTTTTTCTTCACTGCCTATCCAAACCTTTTCCATTTGTTAAGCTTCAGTTCACATTCTAATGTGACCACTCTAGGTCACATTACTGCCCTTCCCTAAACCTACCTACCATGTACATAAGACACCTTTTTTTATTCTCAAATGGTGGCAGCAAAACTGTAAACTTCTCAAGGGTAGAAACAACATCATAATTTTTTTTAAATTTTCTGCCTGTTATATCTTGAAAGTTAAATCTACTTTTGTCGAATTGAATGCTACCCTTTACAGTGTTTCTACAAACCATGAGTTACATTTATATCTTAAATAAATAAAACAAAAATATATGTTTTCTTAATTAGATGATCTAGCATAACTTTGGACACAATAGAATGCAATTGATATCTTTGTTAAATTTAATTAGAAGATAAGGGGGTGGAAGTAACATATTTAACATATTTCTTTGTGCCAGCCAATGATCTCGGTGCATAAATAATTTAATTAAATAGAATTAAGTGTGAGTCACATATAAACATTATTATACATTTAGGATGTGCAAATACAATGTTTTGTTTTTATCAACTTAAAAATGCTGGTTAAACCAATTTAGTTACTCAAAAGCTCATTCCTCGGAATCCCATATTTCTGCTTTGAGGGGCCCCATCACCATGAAAATATCAAACTTAAAATATTCAGAACATTTTATAATACTTCTAAGCATATTCTCCAATAATTTATGGCAATACCCATGTTTTTAAAAATATGCTTACAAAAATTATAATTGTTCTAAAAATCTTTTCATTTTATGCATTTGAATTCTGCCGTGGAGTGAGAATAATCTGCAGAGGCAGATTTGCCATGAAATAATGAATCACTAGCACAGGCCCTTTCCATGGTCTAGGAGAGGCTCTAGCAACATATTCACATGAACTTATATTTTTGTAAGTTTTGCAAAAGAAAGGTATTTACATTACAATTGTTTAAGGTAGCTTTTTCTTTCTACTACTATTTNACTTCCAAATAGTAAACTTGGTGAACTCTTTGTCCAGTTGGTAAAAGTTCATAATGAATAATCCCTCTGATATCAAAAAAGGTTAGCAACATCGTTTTGACTCTTGATTTGGACTGATGGAACATTTTTGGTCCTGGAGAATTGGCTGACTTCCATTGTGTACTTTGACCCTTTGTTTCAGGGTTGTGTTAGTACACCCATGTTTCATCCAGTGGTAACATGGCCCAAAACATCGTCTTGCCTCTCCAAAAGGTCTTGGCAAACTTTGACTCTTTGCTTTTGTTCATCAGTGAGCCCCTTTGGGACCATTTTTGCACACACCTTTCTCATGCCAAGATTTTCAGTTAACATTTTCCTATTTCTCTATCAGTATTTACTTGGTCTGCTTCTCACAGTCAGCCAATGATTTTGATGCACAATTTGATGAATTTTTGCAATGTTTTCATCAGTTCTGCTCGTTACTGGTTACCCTGACCTCTCTTCATCAGTGACTCATTCTCTCCCCTCAGAAAAACGTTTAATCCATTTGTACACTGCTGTTTTCTTCATGGCATTATCCCCATGAACTTGGACTAATATGTCCCTGATTTCACTTCCACTTGTGCCAAGTTTAAGAAGAAATTTAATGTTTGTTTGTTGCTCTAATTCAAGCTCAGACAGTCTCACGATGGCACACAAAAACACACAACAATAATGAATGCCACTCAGCAAGACACTGCCACACGTCGACACGAGCGCAGCTGTGAGACACTGATGTACCAAGGTTATGAAACCTTACTGAGCTGTTTGTGAAATGCTGCCGATGTAAGCGCATGGTGGCAAGTTCACGAACTTAATTGTCAGACCTCATATGTTATAGTAAAGGTAAGTCAGCAACACTAAATTTAGCTAAACTATTGACTGACCTGACAGAAGAAGGAGCATGTCCATTTCCAGGTGTAATTACCTCCTTCCTTAATGTCTGCTGTTCTTTTACACATTTCTGGCATTCAATTAAAAATATTATGAGACACAAAAAAGCAAATAAAACCAAATTATTGGCAAGAGTTAAAGTAGCCTACAGAAGAATCAGAGATATCTCAAATGTTAAAACTATCAGATAAAGACTTTAAAGTAATTGTGATTAACATGTTAAAGTCTCTAGTAGAAACAGTAGACAGCTTGAATAAACAGATAAATAATTTTAGCAAAGAGATGGAATGTACACAAAACAGTCAAACAGAAATTCTAGAAATAAAAAAGCACAGTATCAAAGTTGAAGAATGCTTTCAATGGGCTTATTAGGCAACTGGACATAGCAGAGGAAAGAATCAATCAATTTGAAGATAAATCAACAGAAATTATTCAAACTGAAACACAAAGTGAAAACAGAGTGGGAGGAAAAAACAAACAACAACAACAAAAACTCAGAATAGTCAAGAGCTTTGAGGACAATATCAAATAGATGTAATTGGAGTACCAGGAGGAGAAGGAAGTGAGAACGGGTTGACAGAAATATTTGAAGATATAGTGGCTGAGAATTTTTCCAAAGTTAATATCAGACAACAAACAAATCCAAGAAGCTCAGTGAACCTCAAGTGGAAAAAATAGAAAAGAAATAGGATCTGACTATATTACAGTCAAACTGCTGAAAACCAAATATAAAGAAAAAAATCTGAAGACAGGCAGGAAAATAAAAAGCACACATGCAGAGAACAAAGACATGAATGACAAAAGACTGTCACAAATTATGAAATGAAGCTAAAATACTTAAAGAAACAACAAAAAAATCAACCCAAAATTCCAGAATTCTATACCAGTGAAAACATATTTCATAATGAAATTGAGAAGTGGGACTTCTGGAATGATGGAGTTAGGAACTCAACTGACTCTCCAGCAAAACAATTTAACTAACTGGTGAAAAATAATTTTTATTTATTTAGTCTCTGGAAACTGTCCTAAGAGTATACAACAAATGGAGAAACAGTCATCCAAGAAAATCTACTAACATCAGTAAA
>NW_017732988.1:145419-149950 GCF_001890085.2 Hipposideros armiger | reverse complement strand
TCTCCTAGTCAAAATGGAATTTCTATTCTGTAAAAAATAAGCTGTATATTGAAACATATACAGATACAAATACATATGTATTTTTATGGGACTCCTACAAAATAAAAATGTTCACAATACCTATGAATGTAAGGTACAAATTTACAGCAAAACCGTAAACAGTGAGTATTCCTGTAAGTAAACTTGCATATTTATGCATCTCAACACATCAGATCACATCTTGGTATATCTGACACATCTTGAAATGTAGCAATTCCAGATGGAATGACTGCAAAATTCTTTTTCTTAAAAGTTGATCCTTAGGGGGATCAAAGATGGCACAATAGATAAAAGCTGTGATTGCCTTCTCCAGTGACCACATTAAAATTACAAGTAAATTACAGAACAATCAACCTGGAGAACCACCTGATGTCTAGCTGAACAGAAGTGTTATATAGAAGTGATATAAAGAAGAAGCCATGTCGAGACTGGTAAGAGGTATGGTGATGCGAAACAGGCCGGCCCCAAACCTGATGAATAGAGATGCAAAAATCCTCAACCAAATATCAGCAAACTGAATTCAGTAACACATAAAAAATATCATACACCATAATCAAATAGGATTTATTCCTGGAATGTAAGGTTAGTTCAATATCCATAAATCAATTATATGGTGATACACCATATAAACAAAATGAAAGATAAAAATCACGTGATCATATCAAGAGATACATAAAAAGCATTTGACAAAATCCAGCATCCATTTACGACAAAACCTCTCAGCAAAGTGGGAATAAAGGGAACATACCTCAACATAGTAAAGCCCATATACAACAAACCCACAGCTAACATCATACTCAACAGGGAAAAGCTAAAAGCGTTCTCCTTAAAATCAGGAACAAGACAAGGATGCACACTTTCACCACTTTTATTCAACATAACATTGGAAGTCCTAGCCACAGCAGTCAGACAAGTAAAAGAAATAAAAGGCATCCAAATTGGAAAGAAAGAAGTAAAACTGTCATTAGTTGCAGATGACATGATACTATATTGAGAGAACCCAAAGGAGTCCACCATAAAACTATTAGAACTATTAAATGAATTCAGTAAAGTAGCAGGACACAAAATCAATATTCAGAAATTGGTTGCATTTTTATACACCAATAATGAACTGTCAGAAAGAGAAATTAAAAAAACAATCCCATTTACAATTGCATCAAAAAAATAAAAACTAAAAACTTAGGAATAAATTTAACCAAGGAGCTAAAAGACCTGTACTCAGAAAACTATTAGACACTGAAGAAAGAAACTGAAGAAGACACAAATAAATGGAAGTGTATACCATGCTCAGGATAGAAAGAATTAATATCATTAAAATGTCCATACTACCNTCTTATCGTTCAGCCAGCTCCCCACTCATAGCACAGAAACTCTTTTCCAGGCATAGAAGGCCAACTATACTGGGGCCCCAATCACCACCCCCCAACTCACTCGTAGAGTAGAGGTTCCACCCCTGGAGGGGCAATCTGAGAAGTCCAAGGATGCCAACACTTCCCCCCTGCAACCCCAATGCATACTCATAGAGCAGGGGTGTCATTCCAGGGAAAGTGGGTCATCACACCCAAATACGGTGGAGTGGTACAGGCATTCTGCCCAGGAGGAACTGCAGGACACACAGATGAAGAGCTTTGCATTTCAGCCCAAGGACAATGACTTAATTTGGAATTGAGGGTGAAGAACTCCATGCCTAAGGACATTGTTGAAAAACAATACATAATAAACTCAAGATCCATCTGAAAACAACAAAGGAATAAGACAAACAAAAAAAGAAACAAAAACTCATAGACACAGACAATAGTTTAGTGGTTACCAGAGGGTAAGGGGGAAGAGGGATAATAGAAGAGGGTAAAGGGGGTCAAATACTTGTATATGGTGATGGAAGGAGAACTGACTCTGGGTGGTGAACACACAATGTGATATATAGATGATGTATTCCAGAACTGTACACCTGAAACCTATGTAATTTTACTAACCATTGTCACCCCAATAAATGTAATTTTTAAAAAAAGGAAAATCAATACAGATCTTAGTAGGGAGCAATTAAGAAGTGGCTGGTAACTCCTTGATAGAGCAAAACAGCAGAGCAGCCAGAAATTTAATAGAGAGAATCAGGGAGAGAGGCAGTCAAGAAGAGGCAACCTGGGATCAGTGTCAATTCTGAAGTGTTAGGAAGGCTGTGTACATACACCAGGCTGTCCCGACTCAGCAGGAATCAGAGTAGGACATTGGACAAACTTGAAAGCATTCCCCACACCTGACAGACACCCAACAACCCAGGGCAGAAGCTTCACTGCACAACCTCTGACCAAACGCTGGCTGCACAATATGCTGCCCTGACTGAGGGACAGCTCCTAGGATGCCAGGCTTAAACATAAGACCACAGTCATCCCTGGTAGTCCGGAAGACTGTGCATGCCAAAGGCTGCAACCTCTGTAAGGACAAGTTCAATTAGAAATAAGAGGCTAATTCTCTTTGCTGAAAATAAGGGACAAAATTACCCATCTTGCCTTTTTCTCAGGTAATTCACTTTAGAAAACTTATTGTAAGTACTTTCTCCTCTCTGAAATGTATATAAATCATTTTGAACCCTAGATGAGCCTTTTTCATCTTCATAACTCAGGAACCTAGTGGCCATGTCTTTGAAATGTAATCATCATGGTAGACAGCACCTCTCTCTTCCAGTTTTTTTGTGGGAAGGTAGGAGCCTAACTTCGGTGGGACCTTGTTCCAAGTTGCAAAACTGCCTCCTGTCGTGGAGAGATGAGAGGTTTGTTTCCCTTCTGAATAAAGCCCATTTTCTAACTTAGATGGTTACCCGAATTACCAGGTAATGTTAGCATGAGCCATGTGTGACAAAAGGTGCTATCAAGTCCTCTCACTTTACCAGTTATTGTTTATCTTGAAAACATGTATGTAATGTGTCGTGTCTGCTTGGCTATATTAAAGGTGAGGATTTCTTTCTGTCTTGGCAATCTCTTATGGATTGTCGTCACATTCTGGCTTAATGTTTATTTAGTAATAAAACCGTTTTCTTTACTACCTCTATGGAGAGGTTCTCTGGGTTGGAGAAGATTTTATTTTTAATTACATTTCCCCCAACACCTCTGAGGAGCAATCAGAGAAAGAACCTCCAAGCTACTAGCTCCTGGCTGAAAAGGTTCAACAACAACCACCAAAAAAAGTCAACTTGCTGAACTGTACAGCCACCTCCAAGCTATGCACACATTCAATGGTGAAAGCTAAGTCTAATTGGCTAAGGAGGCTTATGCAGAACCTTGACCAACGTTGTCCTTCTTTTTCAAGATTGTTTTCCTTATTCTGAGTCCTCTGAATTTCTAAAGGAGATTTTGAACACAACCTAAGAAAAGCACCTCTTAACGGATGGTCTTATAACAAACCAAATAGACATCAACAAATGCCACAATCTGTACAGTAACTTTTAAAGTACTTTTAAGTACTACTTGCTCTGTTTGTGAATGAGAAAGCATTTACTCTCTCAGGAAGCTTTTTCTTCACTGCCTATCCAAACCTTTTCCATTTGTTAAGCTTCAGTTCACATTCTAATGTGACCACTCTAGGTCACATTACTGCCCTTCCCTAAACCTACCTACCATGTACATAAGACACCTGTTTTTATTCTCAAATGGTGGCAGCAAAACTGTAAACTTCTCAAGGGTAGAAACAACATCATAATTTTATTTAAATTTTCTGCCTGTTATATCTTGAAAGTTAAATCTACTTTTGTCGAATTGAATGCTACCCTTTACAGTGTTTCTACAAACCATGAGTTACACTTATATCTTAAATAAATAAAACAAAAATATATGTTTTCTTAATTAGATGATCTAGCATAACTTTGAACACAATAGAATGCAATTGATATCTTTGTTAAATTTAATTAGAAGATAATGGGGTGGAAGTAACATATTTAACATATTTCTTTGTGCCAGCCAATGATCTCGGTGCATAAATAATTTAATTAAATAGAATTAAGTGTGAGTCACATATAAACATTATTATACGTTTAGGATGTGCAAATACAATGTTTTGTTTTTATCAACTTAAAAATGCTGGTTAAACCAATTTAGTTACTCAAAAGCTCATTCCTCGGAATCCCATATTTCTGCTTTGACGGGCCCCATCACCATTAAAATATCAAACTTAAAATATTCAGAACACTTTATAATACTTCTAACCATATTCTCCAATAATTTATGGCAATACCCATGTTTTTAAAAATATGCTTACAAAAATTATAATTGTTCTAAAAATCTTTTCATTTTATGCATTTGAATTCTGCCGTGGAGTGAGAATAATCTGCAGAGGCAGATTTGCCATGAAATAATGAATCACTAGCACAGGCCCTTTCCATGGTCTAGGAGAGGCTCTAGCAACATATTCACATGAACTTATATTTTTGTAAGTTTTGCAAGAGAAAGGTATTTACATTACAATTGTTTAAGGTAGCTTTTTCTTTCTACTACTATTTTCC
>NW_017732988.1:139422-140721 GCF_001890085.2 Hipposideros armiger | reverse complement strand
TGTACGCGCAAAACAAGGATTATTGATGTGGTCTACAGTGCATCCAACAGCGAACTGGTGCGCATCAAGACTCTAGTAAAGAACTGTCTGGTGCTCATTGACAGCCCTGGGCCACAAGAAGGGGGCCAAGCTGACTCCTGAGAAAAAAAGAGATTTTAAACAAAAAACAGTCAAAGAAAATTCAGAAGAAATATACTGAAAGGAAAAAGAATGCCAAAATCAGCAGTCTTTTAGAGGAGCCGTTCCAGAGGGAAAAGCTTCTTGCTTGCATCACTTCAGAACCAGGCCAGTGTGGCTGAGCAGATGGCTGTGTGCTAGAGGGCGAGGAGCTGGAGTTCTATCTGAGGAACATCACGGCCCGGAGAGGCAAATAAATCATCCTCTCTCCTAGCTTAGCTCATGCAATAAAGGTGTTTTGTGTTCAGGGGGAAAAAAAGATACAAGTTCATAACAATACTCAAAAGAAAAGAGTTAATAGAAGGCAGTGACTTTCAAACTCTTTTTAAGAAGGCCCACAATTAGAAATATATGCTCATATGACCCTGTACATACATATATACACACACTCACACAGACACACACACACACACCTTAAGTACTACACAAAATATTGCTTATGCATATTACCCATATTATATGTAACGAACTCTGGTTGTTTCTGTTTTAGTCTACTCTTTAACCAATTTTTAAAATTTTATTTCATAAACAACCCATTGGTTGCAACCTATAGTGTATAAAACATTGATAAAATTTATAAAAGGTAGTTGGAAATGAAATAGGATAAGGCTAATTTGTACTAATTTTGAGTTTTTGATATGGAGGAATAATCTTCTAAGTGGGCATTTTGTTTCACTCATCACATGTCTGCTTATATATGTACAAGACATGTACTTTTTTCTGTTTATGTATGCAGAGAAGAACAAATGCAGAGAACTACAACTAAATAGTCTAGAAAAAAATAAGAATTGCACCCCCAGAAAATAGATTTGTTCAGCATGAGTCATCATATATCATAACCAGGTTCAAAGGGGATCTTAACAAATACGTTTCCTAATGATAAATTAACCAAATGTCCTAAAAACGAAAGCTAAATATGTGTACTCAATCTGTCATATCCAGGGGTTAAAACTTATACATTACCAAACTATGGTAACTATAAAAAACTCTAATAAACATAGTTTTAATTAATTTTGTTCTTATTTAATTTTTGAAAAGATAATATATTCATATTACCCAAATTTTAATATAAAGTTATAAAACACTTAAAGTTACATAAAATATTAAATTATGTGTTGTTTT
>NW_017732988.1:135308-137061 GCF_001890085.2 Hipposideros armiger | reverse complement strand
AACCCTGGTATATAACACCTGTTCATAGACTCACAAACTTTTCTTTAGAAATGGAAGACTTTCATCTACTGCCCTCATTTAATAGGCAAAAATAAATAAATAAATAAAAATAGAAGCCTACGGAGGTTAAATGACTACTGCTAAGACACACACATCATGTCTTGCTTGAATAACTTCAAATAGGACAGAGGTCCTGAAATTAAGTCCACAGACCTAAGGGTCGCAATGGATGAACGTTGTCTATGTACCTCCTAAGAGTTTGTATGCAAAACTGGTATGAATTTGCATGTACACATTTTATTTTTTCTATTGGAAGGAGTCCCTAGTTTTTACCAAATTCTCAGAGGGAACTAATTTTGCTCAAATAAATCCTCAGTTCCTATGCCTAAATGCCTGGCATATAAGAGATACTCAGTAAACATTAGTTGATTTAGATATATTGAATGCTTAACTAAGAAAAGTTAATAACCACCGAAATAGAGTAAAATAGAATACAGTCATTCTCTGGAAAAGAATCCTCACTGATTCCTGCTCCCATAATGCTCTACCTGTATGAAGTCTTTTATCATCCTGTAGTTCCAAGCCCTGGCTGAATCATACAATGCTATACATGTCTATTAAACCATCTCCTTTAGGAAATCATCCATGCTTTTATTTAATTTTACCATTCTATTTAATTAACAAGGGGTGAATGGCAATTAATGATATATTAATTAATTTAGGAAATTACTTTGTCCTTATTAAAGTAATTTAAATTTTTTTAATGCTTGTAATTTTCCTTAGTTCCATCAAGTAAGACACACCACATTCAATTAAACCCAATCCAATTACTTTACTATTACTAGTCCAGGTACCATGGAAAATCTCTAGTGTATCTAGACATGCGCTGAAACAATTATCAAAACTGACTTTGAAAAAGGCAGGGAAATGCCTTGGGCCCCAGATATGTGGTATCATATGCAGAGAGCAGCAGTAAAGTAGAATAGGTGCTCAGGAAATATTTGATGAATCAATGAAAAAAGAAAAAAAGTAGCTAATGTTGCTAGAACAGAAAACCCCCTTAGAGCAGGGAGCCATCAACCTTCAGAACAACTGATAGGACACCCATCAATGGAGGGCAATGAAATGGGTACCTTGTCTGAAAGAGAATGTGTTTTTGTGGGATATTAAGGAATGGTAGCAAGCTGATGATTATCGATATAGATATCAAATACAGCTATCTGACTACAGTTATTAAATATTTCTTTTTGGTAATTTGTTACTAAGGACTTGCAAATATGGAAGTAACCCAAAGTTCCAGAAATTGGGCAAGACAAAAGAAGTATGATCCTCTACTAGAAGCAGGCCAGGCCATTTATGCCCTAGATGACTACAACAATGAATTACATTTTTTTTAAATCCACAAATGTTATTTACAAATAATTTGCACTCTTCAAAAGGGTTTACAATGAATTCACTTTGCCAATGAAAATTAAAAGCTCTCCTCCTTACAAGGTTAGGTCTTACTCATGTTTGTGCTCCAATTCCAGAAAAAAGTAGCTGCATAACAAATGACTAAATTTACACTTAGAAATTAAGCATAAGCAAGAGCATTATTAAGTATAATTGAGGAAGATCCACAAATCTTGCTATTTATCCTCTCTAGCTTGCTAGGCTATCCTAGATCACAGAGAAAGTTGATTTCTCATCCTAAAAGAGTAAATGATCAGTTTGACATCTAGGTACCATCTAATACTTAAAGAAATGAACACAG
>NW_017732988.1:132265-133385 GCF_001890085.2 Hipposideros armiger | reverse complement strand
ATTAATACTAGACACTTAAAGTGGTGCTGTAAAAGGATATTTAATGAGGGCTGGCTGAGTAGCTCAGCTGGTTAAGAGCTCACTCAAGAGTGCGAGTTCTGAGCAACAGGGTCGCCGGCTCAATTCCCGGCCCGAGCTGAGCTGCCACTGAGCTGCCAACAGGGGGCAGGATGGCTCAGCTAAAAAACAAAACAAAACAAAACGGATATTTAAATGAAAAAGGAAACGCTCATTTTATTTTTTCTTACTTTTTATGGTATATTGAAAAATAGTTCATGTAATTAACAAAAATAAACATAATATGGCAGATATGGACACAGAATTGGTAGACTGCAACATGGAAATTAATTCCAATGTTTGTGCTATGGTATTACACAGAAATACTCTTACTTTGTAAATTTATTCCAGATACATCAAGAGTTCCTCCGGGTGGAAGAACAGAGTGGAAATTTTTCAGGGTGGAAGAACCTGTCTTCATTACACGGGAACGTACAGATATTTCCTCATAGTTCATCTGAGCAATTATCTGACAATGACCCTGAAAAAACACAGTGAACCAGAACAGGAAAGAAACTTGGAGCTCTTAATGCAACATCTTCTACTGGGTTGTCGGAAAAGTCATGACGCATTTTTGCAATGGAAAACATAGAAAAAATATGTCATGACTTTTCCGACAACACAATATATTGACTTATAAAGATTTTTAATTTACAGCTTCAAAAAGGAGTCAATACTACTGAACCATCTAATATCATTGGGCAATCTGTGGTGAGGTTCCACCAGCCCCATAGCTCTAGAGCTGATGATCACAAATATGAAAGTCACTTGGAGGATATAATCATTGGTTGTAGCTCCCTGCCAGAATCCTAACTGAAAAAGTTAATGCTTCTAGTGTGTACTTGCAGATGTGATGACTACAAGAATGTGGGAGTTTAAATTGTCTGAGGTAATGGTTGTTCCAGCCCTGAAAGAAAGAGGTGGGGGGGGGTGGAATTCAGAGACCACTGAGAAAATTTATTCAGACAAAAATAGTCATTCAGACTATTATGTGCTAGGCTAAAGACAGAAAGAGCAAGACAGAGACTGTCCCTCACTGTATAGAGTTTTATCTAGTTTTCCA
>NW_017732988.1:123013-123590 GCF_001890085.2 Hipposideros armiger | reverse complement strand
CTCTGATCTCTTCAGCCCCTCATACGGGCACCAATCCCATCATGAGGGCTCCACCTGCATGACCTAATCACTTCCCAAAGGCTTCTGAACCCCATTATAGTGGGGATTAGGTTTCAACACATGAATTTTGGGGGAACACAAACATTCAGTCTATAGAAATGATCAAAATTAAAATGCGTTTCTTTCGGTCTGACAGTCCCTAATCTTGGCCCAAAAAATCCAGTAATTCTTTCCTTTCATCTCATATCCACCTCCACCTGCCTTCTCAAGCCTCACCTGGGAGTACTGTCCGCCTCCCGGGCATCCTCCCAGGAAGGCTGCAGGTGACTAAGGCTCTCTTGTGAGAAGGGTCTCCTGGGCTTCGTAGCACCATTCAAGTTCTCTGTAGGGAGATCTGACACATGATTATACTCACCATGACCCTGAGGAACTGAGGAGGGTGAAGCTTCAAGAACACCCAGACCCTTTTACATCTGGACCCAAAGAATGAAGCCTTGAGTGAAGTCAGAGTCCCCTCACTTCCTCCTTGGTGAATTTTGGTTTCCTGAAGACCTTCCATTTATCTGAATGGCTGCCA
>NW_017732988.1:119225-121424 GCF_001890085.2 Hipposideros armiger | reverse complement strand
ACCCACAATTTTTTTTCCTTTCAAGGACAGAATAAAAATCAACTAGGGATTATTGTTGAGATTCAGTATCATATCAACCCCAAAACAACTTTGGGAAAATCTACTTTGACCCCTGTAGTACCAAGAGGTCTTGGATTGGAATGAGAAGATGATCAATTCTGAGTGTGATCTCATTTTGACCAAGGTCAATGTTACAGACAATATTACCATACTATTTCTTGTTTATTTTAGTCCCTTCCCAGGTGCCTTCTGAAGGATGCTATTAAAAGTGAGCTACTGAGGGACTTGGGGGAAACTGGAAGTAACTGCATTCATTTGTATTTTTTTAAACCTAGACACATTTTTGCCATGTGAAGGAATAATTTAGAGGTTTAAATTTTGAGGCTTGTACCCTAAGTAAAGTATAAATACAAATTCTCTTCTCTGTCTCACCTACCCCTGCTCGTTAGGATTCTTCTAACACCCCATCCTCTCTCCAGAAATACACGGAAGTGCACACAGACCATAACTATAAATGGAAGTGACTGACCTGATTTTGGATTTTGTGGGGATAATAAGGAGATTATATTATGCACAAGGAATAGAAGATGGGGGAAAGACAGAAGCAGAGAGTTGTCAGGTGTTATAAAGGAGCAAAGGAGCATGACAGAAACTGGACGAACAGGAGAGAGAGAAGAAACTAACACTAAAAGGAAACATTATTTAGGAAATGTTATTGGAAAATTCCTATGGATTATTGCAAACCTGCCTTTTGTCCTAAAGCACTTAGTGTCACTGCCTTATATAAGTCATCCAAGAATTTACATTNTATCTGAAGTGATAGTTGTTAAAATAAAATACTATTTTAAAAGGTCAATTACAATGAAAATTATATTTCAATTATAGTTTTTCTTGCTCTTGCTTTATACATAAAGATATAAATCAAAATTAGAGTAAACATTCTCATAATTTAAAAAAATGTTCCTAATGCAAATTCTTTGCTTTAAAAATGGCCTCGACGAGACTTTCCTTAACAATTATTTTGGTCAAAATATAAAACTTAGGGAGTGATTTGAGGGAAATCTGTGGCTTTTTCCATTGCCATGGTAATAATCTACAATTTTGCATATTGGAACAGTCATAACATTCCATCCATAGTTTTTCCTGGAGCCATAAATAACTAGTTTGGTGCCATGGGTTGCTCTTACAACATTTGGAAAATGATCATCATTTCCTTATCTTATTTGTTGCCAGTTAGCCAATGTAGAGAAAAGATATAAATGAGGTTTATTTTACAGAGGCAGCTGTAACTTGATAAAAGAAAAAACTGCCAGGGATTCATTTTACTAGATAGTATACATTAAGTACTGTTAGCTGGAACAGAAATTCCCCGGAAAAATAGAAGGATACCCTGTCTCCCTAGCATAATTATATGAATGGTCTCAAAGTCTTGGCATAAAAGACCTTAAACCTTGAAGGAGGCTCAGGAAGAGGTACAAAGGTATCTATGGAGTTAGAAAGTCCTTTAATGAAAAACACTAGCACAATTGGTAATACACTACTGCCAAATTTCTAGCAACAAACAATAGCACAGAGTGGGTCATTAGTAAAACGATGATTAGGTAAGGGGCAGAATTATTAGTACCAAACCTCTAGGGATGGTTTGAAGCTGATCTCTGAGCACTTCCTAGGTTTGAACTTGTCAATAAGCCACAGCTGTGCCCAACTAAGCTCTGCGTTCCAGGAGAGCAAGGACTGTCTAGCATGTGGGACATGGCAAGTACCCAATAAAGGCTTGTGACATTGGCTTCATCTCCATAGTCCTATATTTATTTTCCTTTTATTACCATCTTCTCATCTGTTTTATATTTTCTTCTATAGGTTTCCTCGGTGGAACAAAAAGGGTTATAAATAAATACAACCTAAAGGTAAATTAAATGTTGTTGAAGAGTAAAAGGAATATGAGGGGCCATAAAAAACGTATAAACCAACATGCTACAGGGTTTCAGACTGGAGAAGTCACATGTGGATAGAGGAGCCAGGTGAGGGTTCACCAAAGAGGTGATTTTCCCATGATTATAAGCAACAGGTAGGAGTGTGACTGGCAGAGAAGATTCCAAAAGATGAAGAGAGCCAAGTCTTCTAATTAATTTAATAAATTTTACTCAAATATTTCTTTACTGATTCTAAAAGAGAAGCTTATGCCACAAAATATAACAA
>NW_017732988.1:114421-115500 GCF_001890085.2 Hipposideros armiger | reverse complement strand
CTCAGTTAGGTCTTTACCCAAATATCCCACCACTGAAACCTTCCAGAATCACTCTAAATTACAGCACTCCCTTTCCTATATCAATTCTATGCTCATTAAAAAAGAAGAAGAAGAAAAAAGAAACCCTTCAGATATCTAATTTCCACTGATTTAATTTTTTTTTTGAAATAGTTTAAGGCTCACAAGCAACTGTATAGGTAGTACAGAGTTCCCATGTACCTTGAACCCAGCTTTCCCCAATATCAATATGCTAATATCTCCTTTAAACATTGTCAAAACCAGGATATTGATGTTATTCAATATCATTAACTTAGGTACAGACCTATTCAGATTTCAAACGATTTTTTTCTTTTCTTTTTTGGTCTATTGTTCTATGAAGTTTTATCACTTGTGGAGATTCAAGTAGCCAACACCTCGATCAGGATCTAGACCTGTTCCATCCCTACAGAGAAACCCCCTGGTGTTACATCCCCATCACTCGTCTGGACGAGCACTGGTCTGTTCTTCTCTATAACTTAGTCATTTGGAGACTGTTATATCATCATACAGTGTGTGACCTTTTGAAATTGGCTTGTTGGGCTGGCCCTTAAGATCCATCCTTTACGTTGATTTTTTTTTAAAGTTTCCTATTAAGCAAATTTTAAAATAAAACCAATAACCCCTTATTATCAAAACTGATCTAATTGTATCCCACATGCACTATTCAGGGGGAAAAAGCATTCAGCATAATAACAGAGAGAGAACGGCTGCATGTGTAATTTGGAATAAATTGCAGAGCTGTTACTGGAGTTACTTTCTGGAGGAGATGAAAAAGAAATGGCTTTGGCAAATTGAAGCCTCTTAGTTTGGCTTCCCTAAAACTATGACATCAGGTTCGCTGGAACCATAGCATTTTGGTTTATTGCTTAAAGAGTTATTGCTGTTTGTGGAGAGCAGACTAAAGTTTTGGAGATTAAATTTTCATTAAGAACCTGATCAAGAACTTGATGCTGGAGGTATCACACTCCCTGATTTCAGCTTGTACTACAGAGCAACAGTAATCAAAACAGCATGGTATTGGCAGAAAAACAGACACATAG
>NW_017732988.1:108687-111118 GCF_001890085.2 Hipposideros armiger | reverse complement strand
GCCATAAATGGCCCATAGGCCAACCTCTGATTAAAAGCTGTGGGCATTTGGACTTTGTTCACTAGATGATAGAATATGAATAAGTGAGCAGCCTGTGGCTAAAACCCACTCCAGACTCTGAACCAATCACTTTTACAAAGCCCAAGGACCTCTACTCTCAGTCAGCAAGTCTATCTTATACAGTCCCTGTTCCTTGACACAGTTATTTGACAGAATCATGGATTGCTGAGATGTCCTGGCAATGGCTTTTTATCCCTGTGATAAATAATCCAAGACTCAGATTTTGGCTCCACTAAGAAACAGCTGAGCAGAACTGGGAAAAACAGCTGTTGGGCTTATGGGCTTGAGAATCGCATTTCCAAACAGATAAATTAATATCCAACTTTTAAAGAATATTTAAGTTAAAAAACACCTTAACTCAAATTTTGGCCATCATATCCTACAACAAAGTCTCCTCATTCCGACACCCACTGGGGCAAGCAGAGGCACTTTACCTCTAACTGATTTAGGAAAGATTTTGTCCCATTTACACATTTTAAGGAGAAATATATTCTCTTCCTTCCTCAGAGTTCTCTGGGAAACAGTGCAGGTTTTTTTTGTTTTGGCCTGGGAAAAACTCATTGAGAACACAACAATAATATTTGAATAACAAATTTCATGACAAAAAAGATTTGAAGGATGTCCTCGTCTGCTCAGTCTGTCATAACAATATATGACAGACTGTTTAAACAACAGAAATTTATCTAACAGTTCTGGAGACTGGAAGTCCAAGACCAAGGTGCTGGCTGACTCGGTTCCCCATGAGGGCTCTCTTCCTGGCTTGCAGATGGCCACCTTATTGCTGTGTCCTCACATGGCCTTTCCTCAGTGCATGAGCATAGACAGAGAATGCACAAGCAATGTCTCTGGTATCTTTTCTTATAAGGACACTAACCCTATCAGATCAGGGCCCCACACTTATGGCCTCATTCAACTTTAATTAGTTCCTGAAGGGCCCCATCTCCAAATATAGCCACACGAAGGGTTAGGGCTTCAACAAATGCATTTTCAAGGAGATACAAACATTCAGCCAATAACAAACTCCACTGTATTTTTTTTTATCATTTGCAGAATGCTTCCTGAAGCTAAAATAATTAAAGCACCTCATTTTTTTAAATTATAAGTTCTAATGTTGGATTTTTTATCTTAGCCAAATTACTATAAACACCTTTCCCCTGACCTACACAGTCCTTTTCTACTCTAATAAGCACACCTGGTNATAAAAGAAAACATAGGTACTAAACTTGTGGACCTTTCATTCAAAGAGTATTTTATGAATTTGACCTCAAAGGCAAGTAAAAGCTAAAATAAATGAAAAGGGGAAAAAAAAGGAACTTGATCAAATGCCAATTACTACAATATTTCTGTATCTGTGATTAGGAATACTATCTATGAAAAAGTAGCAGATTTTCACAACCATTTCCACATTGATAAAGTGGCACATTAACGAAGTTTCTATTTAAATATGTGATTCCCTCAGAATTTTAAATGCTTGGATTTTAAGCATTTAATGTAAAATCTGATAAGGTTACACTTTAACAAAACAGGGTCAGTTCTTCACAGCAGAAAAGCCATTTGTGGTTATACAAGTTTGGAGAATAAAAAATAATTCGGATAAATGGACTTTCTATAGGGCTCTTTTCAGCATAAAAACAGTTTTGGAAATACAGTAGAAAGTTACATCCAGGAACTACTGAATTGGTGTTTAAATATATGTAAATAGGAATGTCCTACTAAACCAGTACAGTAACAGTAACATGTCTCCTAATGGGCAGCTTTCCAGTTCCACAGGCTCCTTGGAATTTGGCCTTGGGCCTGAACCACCTGCTCTCAAAACACACAACTTCTGAGCTCTTTACTCTAGTTTCTATTGATCACCTCACCTCACCCTTCTGACTTCCTTTTACAACCTTGGCAATGCTGCCTGGGGCTCCCCGAGTTGGACTCCTGCCTTGAAAGGACCCGGGTTTTATGATGGTGCAATGCTCCCGGAAGCATCTTTAGGGCTCCTCACGCTGTAATAGCGAAGGCCGGCCTTCTCTGTCAGGACAGAAAGACTATCTCTCAAGTCTAATTTAAAAATCACCACCTTTCTGCACATGCCCAGGAGGCAAAAACATGCTCTGCACCATGCAGCTGGAGAGCTCTTTCCTTAAAGCATCAGGCCCAGCGATGTAAAGGAGGCCTTCACAGGGGCAACTAACTAGGGAGTTAACCCAGCAGCAGGTATGGGATCTCACTGGGAAAAGGGGAGTGGAGGATGTACTGTTAGAGATAATAGCCAGTGCAGAAAGCAGGCAGGCAACTGGCCACAGAGAGGCACAGAAAACCACACCATCAGGTGGCTGTCCCAGCACCCCAGAGCATGAGGCAATGAGGAACTGGAAGCAGC
>NW_017732988.1:96293-100882 GCF_001890085.2 Hipposideros armiger | reverse complement strand
AAAATCCTAAAAACAAAGAAAAAATAATGAATCCTTCTTTCTCTACACACACACACACACACACACACACACACACACACACACAAAATACACACATATATGAAAGACTACATAATTATAAACATACACATATAATATATCCTTATATACACATATGAAGCAATGCTGGGAAGTCATTCATTCCATTTATCCATGGTCAAGTCACATGACATTAATTTTTTAAATCCCATACACCTCTGATTTGCAAAATCATATTAATAAAAAGTCATTATTTATTTCATGAACTAAATTTCAATGGCAGCAATATTTTTAAAGTATTTTTATTCTCACTTAAAAACAAACTAAATGCATGATAGTTTCAGGAAGCTTTAATTTAAAACAAAATAAACCCTTTTCAGGTTTTTTCCTTAATTTTCAAATTGCATGATTTTTATCATATAAACTGTGGTGACATTATTAACTGCCCTTTGAACAAGCTATTCTATTTCATAGATGATATTTTTCAACAAATTGCATAATACTCCATAAAAAGGTAATGGAGTACAAATGTATAAAGTGATTTTTTAAGGACAAGAGTCAATTTGATCATATCCCCTAACACAAACATAAAACCAAATGCCTGCACTAAAGGTAGAGAAATGATAAAAATAAATACACTGTATTGCATTTTCTGCACACTGGGATGTGTATGACAATTAAGAACCGAACTCCTACTAATGACCAAACCACAAGATACAGAGAAAAATAAAAGATGCAACAATGAGTAAAAAGGCAGCTTTCTCTTCTGTTTAAACTGAAACCAAGGATTATTTTTCTCGGCTTTTGTCTGCGTGTTACAGTCTTGGTTATGATAGCAGCATTTACATTTCACAACTCAGCGCCAATTTCCAGAAACATCCTAAGACTTCTAGGGTTTAGCTGTGTGTCGGTTGGGCTAGGCTAGGCTATTCTGCTGTATCAAACAACCTGAAAACAGTTTACAACAACATTTNGAAGTCTTGTCAGCCAAGGGCACCAAGTGAGGGAAACTCAGATAAACCATGCCCAAGACAGCAAAGGAAACTGGTCCTCAGAAAGTGAGAGGAATGAAGAAGACGTTCAGAGCAAAGCAAAGACAAGAAGCCCTGAAGCCCAAAAAGACTTTCTCCACAGTTCCAGTTCTCATCCTTTTGAGCCTCCACTGTAGTAAGTGGACATAGAGTGGAGTCAGCTCCTCACTGTTTAAAAAATATAGTATAGTAATAGAAAATCTGAGGTATAGTGAGGCCAGCAGATCAAGAAACAACTACCATTGGGAAGATAGTCTGTTACAGTTCCAAGAAGAGGGGGCCACATGAAAAAGCACTGGGGTTGGTCATGAAGCGATGGGGTGAGGGGGACTCTGGGCAAGGGCCTTTATTGTTGTTTCCACAGGAAGTAACAGGTGAGGCAGGGTAAACAGGTTTGGTATTGGTTAGTTTGAATACTTTCAGCCAGCTCTGGGACACAGGAGCTGTCCTTAGTTGGCTGGTGCCTGGCCCCGATGTCATTAGGGCAGGTGTACAACGGTCCAGCGTGTAAGAACCTAATAAAGGAGATGGTTGGGGGTTGGACTCTGGATTGGTTGGTTTGTATTGGAAAAGCATGTCCCTGAGGGGACCAGGGATGGAATGAGGAAAGCAGGAAGCAAGGTAGCTGAGGCATATTATTGAGTTGTCCAAAACAGGGGGTGTACAGCATATACATGTAGAGCAGATGTGATAGCATCAAGTTTTCAGAAGCTAGAAACATGGTTAATACAAATATATCCAAACATGTTCTGAAACAGGTGCAGAACCTTGTCCAAAGATCAGAGCTAATCAGAGGCAACACCAGGACTAAAAAGCCAATGTCCTTGCTAACATGCCACACNAGGATGGAGGTGTATCAAAAGCAGAGACCAAAACTTGGAGAAGAGAGCCAGGGGTGTGTTGGTGAGCCCAGGCTGAATGCAGAAAACTCACCTCCTCCAATGAACTCTTCTCAGCATCCCACAGACACACAGTAGGGACACATGGCTCTAACAGGGGACCAGCTTCAGCCCGAAGAAACTGGGAGGAGGGTATGTAAACATACAGATGTTTTGATACAAATATTCACTGTAATTCTCTTGATTTTTAAAATTTATACTTTACAGAAAAGACATTGTTTTTAAAAAAACTGAAAATAATTCAAATGTCTCCAATTTTTCTCCTACATTTCATCCTTCTAATAAAAATATTTTATGATTTATGTAATATATACATTTTCAAATAAAGAGTAGTCAGGCATGGGCATGTGTCCTCTCCAGTTCTGATAACTGTCTACGCTGGAAGGTTCTGGCAATGTCATTTTTAAAGTTCAGGACAGAGGTTTATTTGGTACTTCAGAGCACCACCTGGTGGATGAATTAACAATAACAGTCCAGAACAAAGTGAATTCCAACATGGCTCTGAAAGAACTGGGAATGGAACCTTACCATGTCCATCCCTTCTCTTTCTTCCCCTCTCCTTCAGTTCTCCCTCATTCTTGTCCACTCTCTTCTCTCCTTTTTCATTCCCTATCGAGTAACTCCTTCTCTCCTGCCTTTGTTTACACCTTCATCCATGCCAACTATGAGTACTGCTGAGTCCTCAGAGGGGCTGAGGAGTTTGCTTACTTGTGCCTCATTTAATAAAATCTAAGAGGTTTTTCAATTTCAAGTAGAAAAGCACATACTACTTTTGAAGTTGCAAAACTTAGTTTTCGTCCAGAGACTGAATCTTTCTGCCCAGGGATGGGTTTGTGTTTCCCCAAGGTGGAGTTTTTGGTTTTGTGTTTTACACAGAAACCACCATCCCAATAGAACCCCTTTCATCTTTTATTTGTGAATAGTGACTACAGTTGACTAATTTACAGAGCCTGTTGCTCTGATACAGCTGCCCAGTGACTTGTGAGAAAAAGATGAAGGTTGCTTTAGAGCAAAGGTCTCCAATCTCAAATGACCCACAAGTACCATGAAGGAGAGGAATGGGACAGGTAAAAAACATTAAGGAGTGATAGAGGCTGGGAACCTACAGACATTATGACTTGTTCCCAGGGGTAGCTGACCCAGCTNGGCTTTTGTCTGCGTGTTACAGTCTTGGTTATGATAGCAGCATTTACATTTCACAACTCAGCGCCAATTTCCAGAAACATCCTAAGACTTCTAGGGTTTAGCTGTGTGTCGGTTGGGCTAGGCTAGGCTATTCTGCTGTATCAAACAACCTGAAAACAGTTTACAACAACATTTATTTCTCACTCATGCGCATATCCATCCTGGGTCAGCAATGGGCTTTGCCTGCTCACTGAAGTCATGGGAACCTAAGCTGAAAGAGATTCCATCCTGACAAAAACAGAGGCAGGGAAGAGAGAACATAGAGAACCATGTGCTGGCTCTTTTAAGTTTCTGCCCAGAAATGCACCCACCAAGTCCACTCACGGGTTATTGGCCAAAGCAAGTCACATGACCAAGCCTGGTATCAATAGGATGAGATGAACAATACTTCCACAGACAGAGACACTGAATGTTGATAAATAATACAGTCTTCTGAAAGCTCTAAAAGTACCTTACACCTAGGACTTTTAGGCTCATCTGCATCATCTCATTTGACCCTGATCAACAGCTCTGGGCGCGAGGTGCAGAAAAGGCTCAGGGTGAGGTGCTGCAGAGCATTTCAGTAGAACTAACTCATCTGTGTTAACTGCTTCTGCTGTTGCTGGGCTTCCATATCAGCCAGTCACACTGGCAGCAAAGGGTGGGAATAAGCCAGTCTAAGGCCCTTTCCAAACTGCTCTCGTGCCCATCAGCTTCATCCACCCTGCTTCTTGCCTTTGGAATGCTCCCTTATAGCCCCTTGTGCTCTCTTATAGCCGCAGGAACGGAGTGGGTGGGGCCAGAGGGGAGATGACTGACAGGACAGGGCTGCAGTGAGATATAAGGAGGCCCACAGGGTAGAGAAGCCTGGTCATCTGATTTGAGGGCATAGAGCTATACAAGAGTGCAGCTGCGGCCCTGGATAGTAACAGAAGTATTCCATAATGAGAAGCAGGTGCCTGCTCCAGATGAACCCTGGGTGGATAAGTGCTAATCCACAACAAGATGTGACATGTAATAAATAGTGTACATTAGCTTTCTAGTTGATAAAACTCAGCCAGGGCTTTCAAGGGGTTTAAGGTCCTTTGGCCACAGGGGCCCAGTAGGGTTCACAGATTGTTCCTGACCCAGATGTCAACTACACTCACTGCTTCTGCCACAATCATAGGTAACTCCTCACCTCTGGTCACCATAGTCACAGCTCCTTTCCTTACTAAAGGGGCTGAAATGCAGACAGTAGCAGCTTGTAAACTGAGTTCCTTTGTATCCTATGGGGCTGCTGCCACCACCCTGGGGCTCCAGATGCTGTACTGCATCCCCTGGGGGATATAATTAGAGGTATCCCCAGTGCTATAGTGGGTCCCAGTGCTTCTCACCTGGACTGTGGCCCACTGTGCAGGGTAGCACAGTGGTTAAGTACACAGGTGCTACAGTCAGACAGGCCTGAGCTCCAATCTGATTCTATCATTTGCCAGTT
>NW_017732988.1:93402-94241 GCF_001890085.2 Hipposideros armiger | reverse complement strand
TTTTTAGGGGTTACTTCTTGAGGTAGAAATAGTAAGTGTTCCATTTTAAATTTCTGCAGTCTTTGTATTGCTTTTACAGTGTTTAACTGTGCAGAGGAATGAGGGATAAATAAGTAAGGCTCTATTTATCATGGCCAATAGGGAATCTCAAAGGTCAGCCAAAAGGTATTAACATTCCTTGGATGAATCCTGTCTGCCATTTCAGCTTGTCTGGAAATTCACTATTGCACTGACTAGGGCACTTTTGTAGCTCCTTACATTTCCTGTTTTTCAAGTAAAACTGCGTTTGCAGCAGGGTGTCCTGTGTCCAAACCAGATTGTGGTTTGCAGAATTGGTGACCTAGTGATCCTTGCAGAAATCAATGAGCATGGTTGGTGATCAAAGGGGATTATTTTTTGACTGAAGCAACAGCAGTTCTTTTCTGGCAGGGGTGCCCAGAAGAGGGAAGACAAGGAGATTAATGAGATGGGATGGAGTCTGTCCCCTTCACAGTCCAAGGCTCTGGTTTGAAATCATGATTGGAGAGAAGGTTTAACCAGGAAACTGAAGGGCATGAAAAAGAAGCCCACCCCATCCCACAAGACCACAGTGTGGGATTCACATTGCACCCAGAGACATTCCCAGGGCAGCAGAAGCAGCTTGGTTTGCACTCAAACCCTGTGGGAGGCTATCTGGGGCTCACACAGAGGAAAGGTCCCTATCTCCTTCCCTGAAGAGGGGTCTATTATGTATTCCTTATTTCCATGTTTTTGGTGCCTCAGAAAACTATGGTCAATAGAACTACATTTGAATTTAGATGATAAATTCTTTAGCCTATTGCTGAAGACTGCCAAAATAC
>NW_017732988.1:77742-90342 GCF_001890085.2 Hipposideros armiger | reverse complement strand
ATCAAACACTAATCACATGAGGGTTCCTTTTTCAAAGAACAGCCTCATGAACTCAGAATCCTCCAAAATATACTTGATTTTAAGTTAAATCACTGATTATTCCTAAATAATAATAACAGGGTTTAAAAAAAAAATGGAGACTCAGTGTCATTTGTCACATGCCTCCATTCAGGTTCTGGGCTGTATTTCTAGCAAAGCTAAGTCTTTAAGAATGTGCCACAGGCTCCCTCAGAAAGGACATAAATAATGGACACTGGTGCCTGGAAAACGGCAACCTGACTCAACCTCTTGGAGCATCATTCGTGAGATCCGGCTGCAATAGCTAGAAGTTATAAAACATGCACGCAAGATTTCTTTTTAAGCATTAACACACCACTACTTTAAATGTTGGTTCTGACTGAGAAATTCCTCCCTGCAGGTGCTTTTCACTCCCGTAACCTCAGCAAGTTGCCAGGGCCTCAGGAGACTAAACAAATTGCTAACTTAAAAATTCATTATAGTATCTGCTCCCTTTCCAAGACATAAAATGCACTCTATAATTTGCTCTTCTGAATCCCCAGGGACCTTAATCTTCAAGGCCCTGTGTGCTTATACGACGCCATCTCTTGTCCATTATTAATAAACTGGATAGAGTTTTTTAAAAACACATCACACCCTAAAGTCCTAAAATGGGAAGTGAAAATGCCACTTGCCTGCACATTAATTTCCCTGAAGTAAGCAATACCAAAAGTGATGACAAAGGTGATCTCGATGCAGTAGATTTTTGGAAGAAAGTGTGAAGTGTTTTAACTCCATAGTTTCCTTTTACCAACAGATGATGATGGCAAATGGCTGATGAAGTCACTGAACAAAAGCAGTCAATTCTGTGCAGCTATGAAAATAATATAAAATGATCAGGGATACGGGCTGGCCGAGTGGCTCAGTTGGTTAAGAGCACAAGCTCTAAGCAACAGGGTCGCTGGTTTGATTCCCACATGGGCCAGTGAGCTGCACCCGAGCTGAGCTGCCACTGAGCTGCCAACAGGTGGCAGGATGGCTCAGTTGGTGAGAGAGCATGTGCTCCTAACAACAAGGTTGCTGGTTCAACTCCCGCATGGGATGGTAGGCTATGCCCACCTTCAACTAAGATTGAATACGACACCTTGAACTGAGCTGCCCTGAGCTGCCATTGGGCAGCTGGATGGTTCAGTGGTTAGAGCATGCACTCTTAGCAACAAGGTTTCCGGTTCAACTCCCGCATGGGATGGTGAGCTACGCCTACCTGCAACTAACATTGAATGCAGCACCTTGAGCTGAGTGGCCGCGAGCTGCCAACAGGCAGCCTGGACTTGGGAGCTAAGCTACCTGCGCCCTCCACAACTAAGACTGAAGGGCAACAGCTTGGCTATTCCCCTTCCCCAATTCCCTAATAAAATCTTTTTTAAAAAAAATTATCAGGGGGCTGGCCGAGTAGCACAATGGTTGGTAACTGGCTTGGGACGCCAGAGGGCCCTGGTTCGGATCCCACATATGAGGGCCAGTGACACTGCCCTCCGCAGCTGAGATGCTGAACGGCAGTTCAACCTGGAGCTGGGCTGCTGTGAGTTGCCAGCAACGGCGTAGGCTGCAGCCCCTGTGGCAGTGGGTTGCCATGGGTTACCGTATGTAGCCAGCAGCCAGCGTGAGCGGCCAGCAGCCGCAGTGAGCAGCCATCCAGAAGCCGGTGACTGATCTGCCTCACCCGGGAAGAGTGCAATGATGGTGCCAACTTGGGCCAGTGAAGCGACGTCCTTCACAGCTAGACTGAAGAACAAAACAACAGCAACTTGTCTGTTCCCCTTCCCCCAATTCCCCAGTGCTGTTCCCATCACCCAATTCCCAAATAAAAATCTTAAAAAAAAAAAAATTATCAGGGATACAATATAAAGGTATGAAGTTTAAGTAGGCATTATTTTGAAAATATAAAGACCAGCCATCTGGGCAAAGGCCCCGGCAGTACAGATAAAGAAGGTGACCGCTTGCCTTATCACATTTCAAAGACTCTCATAAAAAGGGCACACAAACCCAAGATGGTTATAACTGAAATAGGCCCAGTCAAGACGTTTTTGTCTAGAATGTGCCCATGGGAAAGGGAAGAAAATGAGCACCCAGAACCAGGGAAACTGACCCAGTACCAGAGCAAAGCAACATCCTTGGGAAAGTGAGAAAAGAGTGAAAAAACGTGGTATCATTAATATTATTTCAAAATAATATCAAAACATCAGAGTCTAGGTCAAGAATGAGAACCAGATTTTCTTTCTCTGAAAGCTTGCGTCTGAATTCAGTTCAAAGCACTTCCCTAAAATTTAGACAATAGGCAAATACAGTAGAAATGGCTTAAATGGATGAAGGAATGGAAAGGCCTAACCAAAGAAAACTCGTGGATTATTCAAGGCTAATGCTTCTGTTCTGAAGAAACACAGCACTCTTTTGAATGAAGCAGTAGATAGATGGAGGCAAAGAGAGCAATTCGATTAGACAGAGGGACAGCTGAAGTCCCAGAACACTAAGAGTGTGGCCACTAATCATAACCCACTCTGGATGAGATCAGAGACAAGCAAAATCACTTTAAAGAGATGGAATGGCTAACAGTAAAGTCTGACTGTAACTCAATCTTGATGGCATTAGCTTATATTATGAGAGAATGGTCACCCAGAACAGTCATCAGCCTAGAAACATAGCAAATGGTTACAGGATGGATACAGGATGGATTCATTAAATGATGAACCCGAATATTTTAGTGGCTGGAAAGGGATATATGCCATCAAAATTAATAAATCAACATACAGATTTATACCATTCTCTTGTAAATTAACATGAGTCTGTCCTTTCCTTCTGTCTCAAGAAGTATGTCATGAAGCACTGGCATATAAACTTATGGAACCACAAATCTAACAGCAGACCCAGGCAGCAAGAACTTTACCACCCTATGGGGCAGCTGGTAGCCAGTCAGCTAGACTCCCTTAAGTGGCTCTACCCCCTGATAATACGAAAAAAGAAAAATGTAGGAATACATGTTTCACTTAATATCCTGTGAATTTAGCAGATGATTTTGTGAATCAGAAATCAATTATATAAATCAACAGCCAATATTAAACCCATTAGAGTATATAAGAATAGACACTAGATCTATTTTATTTCTTGTGGACCCTAACACAGTGCCTGACATATAGTAGGAACTCAAAAAATTTTTTTAATAAACACAAATTTGAAAAATGAAAGGAAATAAGAGATAAAAATGACTTCAGGTTCTTTCCGGAAGATTAAGCTGCTGGTGAGATGTGATGAATTTTCATGTGACTATTATGCCAACTGGTTTCCATCCTTTTGAGCAGCTATTCATAAAAATTTTTGGAGGACAGAACTATGAAACTAGATCAGTCATGTAAAATTGGAGTATTCATTATAGTACAAGGTTGTGAAGATGCAAGTTGTTGCTGCTTTAATATAAAAACAAGCTGAGATTGTTTTGAAAGCTATCCCACTTGAAAAAAAAGACATCTGAAAAGTCCACTGTATTTGTTTATTACATGACTCAAGTATACATAGTCTATAGTGCTAAGTTTCAACAAAAATATGATGGAGAGAAAGTAGAGAATAAAAACCCATAAAAAAGATGGATCAATAGTTACCCTCATGTTGTCCTTAAGGACAATGTAAACCTGAGGGATTATAGTGCTGATATTAAATGAGTTCTTCCTAGTAGACAAGTTTGAAATAATGGCCAGACTGGAAACTATGAGTATGCCACGAATAACTGGGCAAAACACATCCAAAAATCACTCAATTTCCTAAGTACTTGTCGGGGGACAGGATTTTGCAAAATCTGGACCTTGGATGACCAGTCAGCAGCATGCTGCTGAAAAGGCTTAGTCACCATCCTCAGAGGAGCATTTATTTCTCAGGGATTGGAACTCCCTTTTCTAGGACTCCAGTTCCAATGAAACTTGAAATGGTTTTGATGTATCAAGTTTCTGAGCAAACAACAAACAAACAAAACAAAAACCAGTAAGAGAAAATTGTGAAACTGTAACATCCACTGCAACTTTGTTAAGCACCCACACCAAGCACTGCTGATAACCATCCACTCAGTTTTAGATACAACCTGTAACGCGTGGGTTCAACACATAAAATGAGCACTTAAATTTTCCTGTGGCTCATAAGCCTCTGCCACAGTTATTTGTTTTCCATAAAAGTGCTGAGACCACTCTACCATCTGGCTAGAACAGAGTACCCACCAGCTCTAGATGCAAACATGAAGCTCGTTTCCAAAATCCAGGGCAGTTATAGACTTCTGAGGCTTAGGAGTGCCAACTGCTTACTTCTCAGTATCCAGCACCACCTTTTATTATGGAAAATTTGAAGCGTAGTAAGTAAACACTTCGGTAAATAAACGATTCAACCAGATGATAAGAACATAGTACACAAGTCTATGATTAAGACGGTGAGTCATGCCACAAAGCTGTTTGAAAAAAATGGTCTGGCGGCATATTACAGGATCACTATACAGTAAATCTTAGCACAGATAAATAAAGAGGTCCTTTTTCATCATTCTGGAAGTCAGGAAGTTTCACAGATATCGCTCCAAGCTTGCCAGTGCAATCTTTTAGAACTTTATGGGAGGCCTATATCCTTGGGAATAACAACAGACAGGGAACCATAATGGTTAAGGGAGGAAGTTTCAGAGGATGTGAGTTCTACTGCTTATTAGTCTTGGGCCCTGAACAGTTTGTTTAATATCTCTTAGCTTTCTTCAGTCTGTGAAAGTGGAATAAGAATAGTAGCTAATAGTGATTGTAAGATTTAAATGAGACACTGCAAGTAAAACATTTAGCACAAGTTTGTTTTTTTAAAAAAGGCGTTAAGTAAATGGTAGTTTGATACTATGAGTTACAGCTGTGTCAGTTCCGCTGTCTTCTCTCCCTAGGTCTCTATCAATGGCCTTGTCCCCAGCAGCCAGCACCGCTGGGATCCACAGTGCCTCATGGTTACAGCCACCTCATTTACATTTCCTGTTCTAATAGACTAGGAGGCTATGGGTGGCCATGTGACTTGTCTAATCAAAGCGACTCTGAAGAGAGAACACCGTGAAGTCACTCTGTCCGGAAGTGGTGCATGAAGGCTTGGTGCAGGGAGCGGTACTTTTAAAGTTAATTAATTTATTTGAATCTTACCCCAATCTCAAATGTTGGTGGGATTTTCTTTTAAAAGCACATGAACAATGATGGAAATAAACAGCTGAGAGAGTTTTACCTAATCATGTCCCAGACAATCTTGGGCCAGATATCGGCAAACCTGGCTGTAACTGTCCTGCTACCAAAACAACAAAGGCAAAAATGATCAGTAGTAAAATTCATATATGCCAATATACGTCTTCTCGGCCAGCCACTGTTCTAAGCATGTTAGACGTATTAACTTACATAATTGTCACACCTCCATACATTGGTACTTTGCTGTTGCTGTTTACACAGATGGGAAACTGAAGCTCTGAGAGGTTCAGTAAGGGGCCCAGTGCTCACTGTGGAAGCCCTGCAATTTGAACTGTTTGCCCAGCTCACAGCCCAGGCTCTGAAGGACTAAGCAATGCTGTTTTGATAGACAACAAAGAACAAGTAATAGCAAACCAGCAATTTAGAGAAAGCATTTCCTAACACTGACAGCGGAGCCCTCATAAAGACAAAAACAGTCTGACAAAGCACACCAGTTTCCAGATTTGGGGGTTTCCTGGGTCAGTGAATTAAAAAGCGATGTTGGGGTTTGAAGAATATGATGTACAGCTGACCACCTCTTTTTTGCTTGTGTGTGCCAAGTAAGAACATTAAAATAACAACTGCCAGGGATTGTCAACATCATTTCATGAAATAAATGACATGTAAGCATCAAAGAAATAGAAAAAGCATAATCTACACATAGAGGATCTTACTTAAAATTTTGAGGGGCAGCCGGTTAGCTCAGTTGGTTAGAGCACAGTGCTCATAACACCAAGGTTGCCGGTTCGATTCCCAAATGGGCCACTGAGCTGCATCCTCTACAATTAGATTAAAAACGACGACTTGACTTGGAGCTGATGGGTCCTGGAAACACACACTGTTCCCCAATTAAAAAAAAATTTTTTTAATGAAATTGAATAAATTCAGTTTTTTGAAAAATGTACATGGCCCATATCTTTCTCATTTGCCTCTGACAGGTAAAAAACAGTCCAAGGATATCAATGGTGCATGAACTCGCATTAGAGAACCTGACAACCTCCCCTTGGAGTCTCCGTGACCCCAGAACAGCAAGGACCCCAAGCAGACCTGAGACTCCACCCTTCTCCTGGCAGGATCCCAGGAAGGTTTCAAAATTAAGTCTTTTAAGAACCAGAAGATGTGATCAGATCAAAAAACACAGAAGGCCTGTGAGAAGTAGGCAGAGTGGGAGGCCTCAGTTCATGATTTTCACACAGGAGCGACTCTGCACTCACAAACTCGAGCACCTCACTGCAGTCTTTGAGATAACACCACAGTGACACTGGCTATAAGGCAATAATTTCAGTTTTGAATGAAACTGATGACTATATCTTTAAAAAGAACACAAAATGCTTAAAGAAAATATAAGATTAACACCAGGAACATTACTAGATTTTCCTGACACTAACACACTGGCAGCATTTTTCTATTTTGTTTGGTAAAGAATTTGAGTTGCTTATAAATGTATTTTAAAATGCCTTGGATGCTTTCAGAGACTGAAGCCAGCAGCTCCACTTGTTCGGAGAGTTGTATTTACAATACCTCCTGTTCCTATATTTCCATTAGAATGCAATTATCCTGCTTGAGAAAAAATAAAGGTCACTGGGTTAATGGAGCTCACCTTTCTTTTTTAGCCCATCAATAATAAATCAAATATAATATTTAAGAAGAAAACCACATCCTGCATATCATTGTATTTCTGATGCTTTTTCCACAGGACATTTGAGTACATGGCACTTACTATGGCCATAATCGTTGCAGTCCATCAAGTTCCTACAGCACGAGTTCAATCAAGAAGTACACAGCATGCCGTCTACTTAATTGATGGTCATCAATACTAAAATTTTCAAGAAATATCCCATGCCATTTTCAAATCAGATCATGGTACATTCTACTCTGACCTGAAGGAGCATATCACAGAATGATTGAGCCTAGTATATATACAAAAAAACCTCATGAATTTTATCGAAGAATTAACAAAGATATCCATTTAAAAAATTCTAAACAAATACAGATTAAAACACATTCCTTTGCTTCCAGAATGGCTGACCAACTGTACTTGTAAGGAGACAGGAGACATTACTTATAACCACGCTAATAATAAGTATCTCTAGGCAATATTCTGTTGCCACTAGTTTCCCTAACGAAAAAAGCAAAGACATTCCTGCCAGCTCAATAGCTGAACAGGGCTCTCAGCCCAAAAGAGCCTAATCAATGCTTTCACTTCAGACTTCCCAAGGGAACAACTAAGCAATTGCTCCAGTATCTGGCACATCAAGATTTATAGGCAAAATAGGAACACACAGCCTAAATAGCTTTGGAAAGCCATTTGTCTTGAGTAATAATAATAATAATAAACTTAGAGCAGCTGTTATTATATCACCATCATCCTGAAAATAAGAATACGTGTCTCATGAGATTTATCTAAGAAATATTTTTAAAATAAAAAGGGAATTATAGTACACCCCCGAGCCTGCTATAAGAACAGTTAGACATTTGTAATCACTCCTCAAAAATAATGAAAATTGGGTTGGCCAGTTAGCTCAGGTGGCTAGAGCACAGGCTCATTACACCAAGGTTGCCAGTTCGATTCCCAAATGGGCCAAGGAGCTGTGCCCTCCGCAACTAGACTGAAGACAACTACTTGACTTGGAGCTGATGGGTCCTGGAAAAACATACTGTTCCCCAATGAAATTTCATAAATAAATAAATAAATAAATAAATAAATAAATAAATAAATAAATAAAATGAAAAACTCTGCTTTCCACCTGACGCAGGTGTGGGTAACAAAATGCACTGCGATCGCCAAGCAGCAGAACCACACACAGCTTCTGCCCCCTCATGAATTTCAGCAGCAGCCCAGCACATCCCTGTGGATAAGCATTTGAACTTCAAATTCTAAACCTAGCAATGAACCAGCAAACTGTTTTCCTAAACAACACGCCAATGATATTCACAATTTTTAGAAAGGTTTATTTGAAGGGCATGTACCTGTCATCAACAGCACAAAATTATTTGTTTTTACTATAATGAGTAGTAACAAAAGTCATAGCTACCATTTACTGAGTGTTGGTCTGCTAGACACTGGCTTAATAGTTTTATGTAGGTTACCTAACTTAATCCTTGAAAAAAATCCTTATGGTCTGAAAAGGGTCCCAGAATATTCCATCCCACAATATGTCACTTTGGCAGAAGGGTTATTTTAAGCTAAAGGCACTGGAAAAAAAAAACAGCCCATGCAAGGACATTCTAATCTCCCCTTTTCTTCCTAAAAGCATGAGATTAAAAATTCCCACGTGCAAGATACCCTGCCTGTAACCAGGAGAAAAGAAACATTCTTTGATAGACAGTCAAAGACAAGAGAATTCTGTACAAACAGACCTTGTTACAATAATTCTTATCTTTCTTTAGCCTCCTCATAAATGTTAGTTACTTGCCCAAAATTGCCTCTGTTTGTTCAACTTATTATAGAAGTTTTTAGGTTTTGCCATTTCTTTGGGTCTTCATTTCTTTGTGAGGGTTCCCATGTCACATAAAAACTTATACAGATTTGGATGGATGCTTTCCTCCTGTTAATCTGTCTTACATCAGTTTAATTAGCAGGACCAGCCAAAACACCCTAAGAAGGTAGAGGTAAAATTTTGCCTCCCCTCTCTCTCTGATGATTTGTTATCTAATTAACATTACTGGTCCATCAGCACAAAGCATTAAGATCTAACATTGTTTAAATATAGACACATTTTTCCTTAGTATTCATTCTCAATGTAAATATTTTTGGCTTTGAAATTTATCTAGGCTTCCCAAAAAGTTTGCCTTAAAGCATTAGTCATTTTAATTAATATCATTAGACACTTCTTTACTTATTACCAGAAGTTTTACATCTGTTTTACATAAAACTGAAGTAAGCCGATTGGCATTAGTTAAAAGGCAGATTTCCTGAAAAATAAAAACAAATGAATTTCTTCTGGAATTATTTCAGCTCTGACATTATTACAATGAAACTCTGGGAACATGTGAAATTATAAGTATGCATCATTTTTAAGATTTAAAAGTAAATCTTGAACTTATAGAACTAATAAATAAGGACTGGTATGGTCTTGCTTTTACAATAATCTCTCAATCCCAGTAGCATTCATTTATACAAACTTGTACAAAAGCAGAACCCTGGGTTGAATACATCTTTATTCTGGAATACTTCATGTGTTAAAACAGCAACATGATTAGCAAACATACATAACGCTGTATTCAATGCTTTATTACTAAAAAAAAGCATGCTTTGTTCTAAAGATGGCAAACTTGCAATGAAGATGCTGACCTAGACCCAATATGTTTAATCAGGGGGGATGGTGATAGTATAACTGTATGCAAAATTATAACACATTTTTTATTATAATATTGAAAAAGATGTAGCAATAATGAGTCAAGGTGAGATTATCTTACTGAAGGCAGGGTGACATGGCTTTAAAATCTCTTTGCTTGAGCTGGGACATCCATTTTCTCCTGCCCTTTAACATCAGCATTCCTGATTTCTCGAGCATTTGGACTTGGACCAGGCTTTACACCATCGGCCCCTCGATTCTCAGGCCTTTGGATTCTGATAGAAATTTACACCATCAGTCCCCCTGGTTCTCAGGACTTCAGACTTGCACTGAATTACACCAGTGGCTTTCCTGGTTCTCCAGCTTGCAGGTGGCAGATTGTGGGACTTCTCTGCCTCCATAATAGCATAAGCCAATTCTTACAATAAAGCTCCTCTTGGCTGTACCTGTGTATATCCTATTGGTTCTTTTTTCCTGGAGAACCCTGATTTATACAGATTTTGGTTGAGAAACACCAGTTCAGGTGATCTCCAAGTTTCTCCCCTTTAGTTGAAAACTCAGTGGGCTCTATTTGATCTGCACACAGTTGAAGCAGCACAGTAGAGTGAACAGAGCACTAAATTCAGGATGCTACTCCCATTTCTGCCACTAACTAGCTGTGTCAAGATGAGCAACTCAGTTAACTGCCCTGGTTCTCCACTCACTAAGATGTAAAGTGACAGGGTTTGTTTAGCTGACCTCTGAGGTTCCATCAATACTAAGCCGCTGATCCTAGGGGAGATCTTGGAGTCCACAGAGGGTCATTCGGTTCTAAGAATGCTGCCAAAGTGCCTCCAGCTAGAATGTTCAGCCAGTCATAGGCTGGCCAACTCCTTAACCAAAATCAAGAAACTTTGACCAACCAATGATGATACATAATTAATTTAACAATGGGAATGCCGTGAATAAATAAGGTTTGATTTTCATTGAAAATTGTTAGGAATACATCATTCTCTTTTGCCCTTCTCATTAGATTTGTTACCAATAATATATCTTGAATGCATCTCCTATTTGCTAACCCCACAGCCAGTGCCTTGGTCCAGGGTCTGCTCATCAATCTCCCACCTGTTCTCCAATTCCATGTTGTCCTTTGTCTGTTGACATAGCCCCATCTTATCACACCAGTCATCTATCTAAATGTTAATCTGAAGCATCTCCCTCTTACTTAATCTAATCCATCTCCCTCAGTGATCTCTACTACCTGTAGAATTAAGTCCACCCAAACTCTTTAGCATTGTTTCCAATACCATATCTGACCTCTGCTGACATTTTCAAAATAAACACCAACAACTGTTCTCACCTCCCAAGACCTTTACACTTAGGTACTTCTGGATTCCAGGATTTCCAAATCCAATTTGCCCCAAATAAATATAGAAAGAAAGCAAGTTTTATTACTACACACAAGCTGCTTTTCTGCCCTAAATCTTATCCCTTTTGCATAAAACCTTTTGCAAGCATGGAATTTCTTTAAAGAATCAAAAAGAGCTCCTAAATCCGTGATTGTTTCAGTACATTTTCTTCTTTACTTTTTAATACCACCCTGCCTCCAAAGTTATATGGTTTGTAACTCATTCACTCAACTGGTCAATCATTCACATACAATCATTTATGAATCTTGTGTCCTATATGTTGACAAACTATATATTAGGCTATATGTTAGCTCTATATTTTTTCTAAGCATTTCAATTACTGAAATAGGTATTCAATACTTGAGGACAATGCTACAGCATACTATATTATTTTGCAATTACACATATAATTTTTTTTTAAATTTTAAGTTAAAAGTATGAGATTGAGCAATTAAGACAATATTTACCCCTATGAAGTCACCTTCCTCAAACTCACTTAAAATTTCAGAGTTGGTATTTTTGTTCATGCTTATATTACTTGACATGACCTTTAAACATCCAGCAAGAATCAAGTAGCATTGAAGTGGTACATGTCCTTGTCTTAGAAGCCTACTTTCAGCTTCAAATCTGGGGAGAAAGAACATCAAAAACATTTCTTCAAAATGACAAGTGTGAAGTCACTGGTGGTAAACAATATCCTGTCATCTTCACATGCAAAGAACTTTTTGTTAAGAAGCAATTACCTTCTTCTGTTATCGACCTTGAAGGCAGGGATGATAGCCAATTTGTCCACTGCTGTTAACATCGGTGCCTAGACTGGCACTTGGCTCAGAAACTAGCCGCTCAATGAATATATACTGGGCGGCTTTATGAATAAGCAAAAGGAGGTGTTGCACAACCACAGAACAGAAGGTCTCCATACAAATGAATTCCTTAGGTGAGCCCTGTTATTTCACAAAATATAGGTATTTTTTAAACCACTGCTGAATTCATGATGTAAGGCAAAATTTTTGGCTCTCAGGGAGACATAAATTTGGTGTTGATTTCCTTTTGAATTTCTTTTGTCAAGACTTTTTAAAAGTACAGTCCTCACTTAATGTTGTTGAAAGACTCTTGGAACGGAGCTGAATGACATAACAAAACCAATTTTACCCCTAGACTAATTGATACAAACAAGAGTTAAGTTCCTACGGCATCTCATCAATGTTATAACAAAACGACATTGATTTTGCAATATACAGATGATATATTATAGAATTGTACACTTGAAACCTATATAATTTTATTAGCCAATGTCTCCCCAATAAATTTAATAAATATTTTTAAAAGGGACATTGAACAAAACAATGTTATTTGAAGACCTGCTGTACTATGTTCAGGAACAGTTTTTTTTCTTTTTTCTTTTTTTATTTTATTTATTAGTTTCAGGTGTACAAAGCAACATAATAGTTAGACATTTACACCCCTCATAAAGTGATAACCCCTCTCCCTAAAGCTGCTACCCCTCTGACACCTTATATAACTGTTACAATACCCTTGACTATCTTCCTTATGCTGTACTCCATATCCTGTGACTATATATATACATATATATATATATATATATATATATATATATTATAGTTGACATACAATATTATTCTACTT
>NW_017732988.1:75823-77277 GCF_001890085.2 Hipposideros armiger | reverse complement strand
ATATATATATATATATATATATATATATATATTATAGTTGACATACAATATTATTCTACTTCAGCTTCAGTTGTACAGTGCATTGGTCAGGCATCTACAGTCTATGAAGTGATCCCCTTGATAAGACCAGTGTCCATCTGGCACCCTACATGATCTTTACAACATTGTTGATTATATTCCCCACACTGTATTTCATATCCCCATGACTATATTGTGTCTACTAATTTGCTCTTTCTAATCCCTTCACCTTTTCCCCCATCCCCTCCCCTCAGGAAGAGTTTTATAAATCTGCTACTTCTCCCTATATGTAGGTATTGAGCCAGAGGATGGTAGGTTGCCCAGTTCCAGTTTATAGAAACAACCCATCCCTGGTAGTAATGAATGGTAAACTTTAATGAACATAAAAAAAAAATCACCTGGGGCATTTGATAAAAAATGCAAGATTCCTTTCTATCCTGGAAATTCTGATTTGGAAGGTCTGGAGTAGAGCCCAGGAATCTGTATTCTTAAAAGGCTCTTCAGATTATTTCGATGAGGACCACATTTTGAGAAACACTGTATTTGAGGCGGAGAACAAACATTATTTATTTTTCTTATATGAGTAATTTTTAAGAAGACTGGAACAAGACATGTTCCATGAAATATTAGGAAGTCTGGATAATTTCAGATTTTCAGTTAGTAATTATACTACTTGAAATTCTTTCTTCCTAGACGACTAGTGGTTATATCATCTATATTCCAAATTAGGCAGGTGTCATTAGAGAATGTTAGTGAAACAGAAGATGACAGTATTATACATTAAAGACACTCCCATGCCTGCATTACCAGTGAGAAGGCCTGAATTCTAGCACTCAATTGGCTATGACTTAATGAAATAATCTTGAGAAAATGTCTTAACTTCTTCTAATTCTTCACTTATGAAATGGGAATAAACCTATACCTACATACTTCATAAAATGTTTTAGGAGAAAAATATGGAATATATTTAAATCATTCAAAAGGAAGATATTTTACAAATAAAGTATTGGGATTTTGCCCTGCTTCAATAAGCTTGACAGTCTGAAGGAGAGTTAGAAACAACAAAACTCCCACAAAAATAACTATACAAGGTAATAAGTCTGCCACAGTTCCATGGGTGTTCTCATGACAGAAGACATGAGACTCGAGTCAGAGATTTTACAAGTTGCTGCAAAAGAAATAATAGGAATGTCAGTATGGTTGCACCAGTCCCCAGGTCCCACAGGTCAATGTGGAGGGCCTAATGCAGCTTGCATATCCAGAGGGTGTGTCGCAGGGGAGGAATCTGAGTTTAGGAATCCGCGGCTTTTACAATAAGCAGTAAGCAAGCCTATTTGTCTGGAAGGAGACCAGGCATGGTGCAAGAACTACAGTGCACATCATCTCAGGATTTCCAGTTTCATGAACAATCCTGAGAAGTGGCCCAGGTAACAGAA
>NW_017732988.1:70941-72395 GCF_001890085.2 Hipposideros armiger | reverse complement strand
AAAGAAAAAATAAATTGGACTTCAAACTTAAAAACGTTTTGCATCAGAGGGCAGTATGAGAAAAGTGAAAAGACTACCTATAGAATGGTAGAAAATATTTGCAAATCATTATATCTGACAAGGGCTTAAGACCCAGGATATATAAAGAACTCCTGTAACTCCGTAACAAAAAAGTCAAACAAGCCAATTAAAAAATGGGCAAAGAACTTGAATAGACATTTTTCCAAAGAAGACACGAGTATACAAATGGCCAATAAGTGCATGAAAAGATGCTTAACATCCTTAGTCACTTGGGAAATGAAAATCTCAACCACAATGAGATATGACTTCACAGCTACTAGGATGGCTATAATTAAAGCAAATTCTTAATGGAAAACAACAGTGTTGGTGAGCAAATGAAGAAATTTGAGAAACTGCTAGTGCAGTTGCTGTGCAAAACAGTTTGGCAGTTACTCAAAACGCTATAGAATTATCATACTACTCAGCTATCCCAATCCTAGGTAACCCCTTCCCACACTCCCGATTCCAGCAACCACTTTCTTTCCCTATAGTTTTGCCTTCCACAATATCATATAAATATAATCATACAACATGCTGCTTTTTGTTTCCAACTTAGCAAAATCTATTTAAAGTCATCCTAGTCTTGTGTGAACCTGCAGTTTGTTCCTGTCTATTGCCCACTTATATTTGTGTCAAATTTTTTATCCATTCACATATTGAAGGACATTTATAAGAACGATCTCTAAATTTTCCTTTTCATTACTAAAGAATTAAAATTCCTAAATGAGTATAGTTTTATGTTAATATTTTAATTCTTTGAAATTTGGTATTTATGATGTACAGGCTTAATTTCTTTTTTATAAGAATGCTTAACTAAAAGGTCTCATTTTTTTGACCTGCTAGGTAATAGTTTTCTGTAATAGTACTAAATTTAAAAATTTGAAATTTTAGAGTGCTTAAAACTTTAAGTAACCATTTCTACATTTGTAGAACAATTGTGCAATTTTAACCATTTTTAAGTGCAGAGTGGCATTAATTACATTCACACTGTTGTGCAACCATCTGTTTCCAAATCTTTTTCATCACCCCATATAGAATCTCTGTGACCATTAAATAAAAATACTCCCTGCTCCCTTTGCCCCAGCCCCTGAAAACCACCATTCTATTTTCTGCCTCTGTGAATTTGACTATTTATATATCTTAAATGGAATCATAAAGTATTTGTCTTTACGTAACTAGCTTACTTCATTTAGCTTATGTCCTCAAGGTTCATCCATATTGTTGCATATATCAGAAATACATTGCTCTTGAGGGCTGAATAATGTTCCATTTAATGGATATGCTATATTTTCTTTAGCCATTTATCCATCGATGGATATTTAGGTTGCTACCACATCTTACTATTGTGAATAGTGCTGCAATAAACATGAGGACGCTAATATCTCATTGAGATT
>NW_017732988.1:59901-70326 GCF_001890085.2 Hipposideros armiger | reverse complement strand
AAAAAACCATAAGCAGAAATTCGGAAAACGGAGGTGAAAGCCAACAGCTCTGCTTTGTTGCGAGGATAACTGGTAATGATGGCCCAAAGGGCCTTGGAAGTTCTTTTACGAAGCTGATTTATAAGTTATTGACGTTTTGGTGGGGAAACAACAAAATAGCCTCATTTGCTTGAAATTTCCTGGAAAACAAAATACACTTGAGTTATTTTTACTTACAATGTCATTAAACAAGGCCACTTAATGAAGTGGTCCTGTACAGTTGTCACAGGTTTATTCCATTAGGAAGGCCTCTAAATGGAATTATGCCAGAAATATATGGACTCTTGATGACAATATGCACAGTTGGGAGAAATTACAAAGGTAGAAGGAGGTTGCCTTTTCATGTTTTCTTGGAGAGAAAGGGTATTAATAGTTTAAAGCTTTGTGAAAAGTTAGGCCATCTTTTGGAAAACACTGGAGTGTGAAGGGCCCTAGGACAGAAACAGCGAATTAGAAAAGCCTATATTTCCTCTGTCTTTCTCCTGTTTGTCTCCTTTAATACGCACATAAAACTTCGCTTCAGGTCACCAAACTTAGGAGGGTTTTTTTCCCCACACCAAGCAATTCTCTGTGACACCAGCTAGGTTTCTAACAATTTAACTCAATTTTGACACTGTATACCCCGTGTGTATCCAGCTGGGATTGTTATAGAGGCTTCCTCACTAGGCTTGATCAATTATTAACTCCATTTCCAGCAGACTCACCTCTCCAGACAAATGGGAGGCAGGCCTGAAAATTCCAAGCTTCTAATTATGGCTTGGTGTTTCTGTTCAATAGGAACCATCTAGGATTCCACTCAGTCACCCCAATAGAACAGACGATGCTCCTAGTGTTCTTATCAATTAGGAATTTATGGAGCCCTGTGTCAGGAACCACGGGCAGAGACCAAATACACATTTTCTATGATCTCACACACAGACTCTGGGCTATACCATACACGATGCATCTGATCCACTAAATACTACACTGCCTTTACTAAGGAATTCCTACAGTGTTTTATTATTTCCAAGTGAAGAATTAAATATTTAATTTGTAGTTTTATGTTGTCTCAGAGCAGTTGCTGATCATGTTAGAAACAATAAGTTTTTATCAGGCAAGATTATTTGAATAAACCTTTTCATCTACTTTTTTTTGCCCCTGATAAAAACATAAGTTTGTATTCTCTTCTTTTGCCATAACAGTAGTATAGACTGTTTAGAATGTACAATGTTGTTANTTTTATGTTTCTCCCCACCTCAACATTTTTTAATTTGGCTAGCAGAAGTTTTTTAAATTGTCTATGTGGCTCACATTATATTTCTATTGGACAGCAACAGTCTAGACCATTGAGATCAAGGGCTAGATTATAAAGTCAACCATCAGTTGTTGTGCCCTGAAGAATCTTCCAGAAAGGAGTAAAGAAGTGAGAGGGGAAAGGAGCTAACGAAATATTGTGAACCAGGGTTTTGCCTGGACTTTGAGGAGCTGATGAAGGGGATTCCCAGGCATGGGAGACAGTGCAGAAGCTGAGCAGGACCATAAATCAAAGATGGAAAAACTATGTTTTAAATACCAGATTATTTAGAACTATGGCTCTCACTGTGTTATATCTCTGTTGCTTTTGCCAGATCCTTCAGCAGGGCCTCAGAACATTCTAACAAGGTCTGAGTTGGACTACAAGGTAGCAAACTTGAACCAAAGGATTAAAATGGGCAGGTGTGTCTCTCATAGCCAAGAGTAACCAATAAGAGAACCAAGAGGATGATGAATTTGAAGGACAGAAATCAGCTGCCCCACCCACGGGGAGATTTCTTTTCTGATGACAGTCTTGAAGTTCTGGCTGTTGGTAGTGAGTTTTGTTTGTATGTAGCTGTTTGTGCATTTCCAGAATGGCACACCCCCTCAGGGCCTCCTTTAACTTGTAACAAAACCCCAGACTGTCCCAATCCCCAAGTTTGCCTGAATCTCATCTGAATCTGCCATGTGCTTTGGAATCTGTGCCTTTGGTGCCCAAGTTGTCATCAGAGTCCAGCTTTGGATCCATCTCCCTTCCTCTGAGCAGATGGCAGTCTGGCCCCAGTTCCTTCAACTTCCCCCATGGTCTTGCCCATGGAAATCCCCAAATGCCTTGAGCTCAGGCATGCTCAACTACTGGGTGACAGAGGCTCATAATCTCTAAAGTCTTTTCAACCTGATGTTATTATAACAAAATGCAGATTAATAGTTGCCTGGGGCCATAGGGGCTGAGGAAACTTTTGGGAGTGATGGATATTTTCAGTACTTTGATTGTGGTGATGGTTTATGGGCATATACACATATCAACTTATCAACTTATACACGTTCACTATGTAAATTATACCTCCACAAAGCTATTAAAAACAGCAAGGCATACCTTGTTTTATTGCTCTTCACTTTATTGTGCTTCACAGGTGTTGCATTTTTTTTTTTTTTACAAATTGAAGGCAAGACCCATCATTTGTTTTATTGTGATACTTGCTTTATTGCAGTGGTCTGAAATCGAACCTGCAATAGCTCTGAGGCATGCCTGTATTAACATGTTTCCTTTTCATAATCAGTTTCATCAGTCAAGAAACCAATCAACAAGGGGATGACCTTTGGACAGAAGTCTGCCATCCTCCCAGAATGCCGGCATTTTTAATAAACCTGCTTTTGAGAGAGGGAGGGAATGGGAGAGGGAGAGGGAGAGGGAGAAAGGCAGGCTTATCTATCACCCACTCTGGCTATCTCCATTCCTGATAGGAATAGTGTTTTCTTGGACAAACAGCACTTCAGGGAAGTTGTTCTATCATTTCTTTTATACAAAGCATTAATTTAGCAGCATAACTTCCATAATATATTTCATCATGTTAATCAGAAGAGAAAGTCATCTGATATGTTTGAAACCAGTGGGCTGTTTGTCTTTCCATAGAAAGAAATATTTCTAGTGAATAGAGAATAAAACTCTGAAAACTTTACAACCCAATACAGGCAACCCTGGAGAGATTGTGGGTTCAGTTCCACACCACTGTAATAAAGCGAGTATTGCAATAAAGCGAGTCATCATCTTTTTGCTGGTGGGAGGTCTTGTCTTCAGTTTCTAAAACAAACAACGTCTGTGAAGTGCAATAAAAGAAAGAGCAATACAAAGAGGTAGTATGCCTGTATAGCAAGGCAGTTCCTAGTTTGGTTTTCATAGAAGCNATTCAGTTGAGTTTATCTCAATATAGTATCTTCCTTTAACTTTTTATTCCGGGTCTCAGGCATCAACATGAAAAAGTATGACCTCCATCCTATATCTTGATATAAATTTACATTCGATACCTGATGATGACTATCTGACTATAGATCTAAGATACTCCTAGACTTATTCCGATAACTTGTTTGCTCTTGATAATAATAACTTATTGAGCACTTATATGTAGCTGGCACTGTTCCAAGCACTTTACATGTATTAATTCACGAAAGCAGCTTACATTTTTTGGCTCTTACATAAGAAAGAGACTCTCCTGTGTATATGCTGACTTTATTCTCCTGGTTTTCAGTAGCTATTTTTGAAAAAGGAATGAATGACAGCACTACCATAGTCTACCAAAGCAATACAGCAGAGATGATGCAACACGTAACCCTTAAGTCAAGGGACTTTGCTACACTAGACCTCCTGCCTATGTTGGGAACTGCACAGTACAACATGAAGCAAATTAACACTCCCATCATGGCTGGCACAGTTCTAATGGGATCTAGTAATGTGACTCACATGAGCTTATGAAAAATGACTTTTACCCAGTTTAACCCTATAATATACTCAAGTGAATGACAACAAGCAAAAAAAAGTCATTGATATAATTATCATATAACACTTTGTACAAAAGTGTTGTACAAAATTGTACAAAAGTTTTTAAAAACAGGAGTAAGTGAATTATTTTACTTAATATCAATATATTCTCCAAATACATATAGGAATTTACTCTATTAAACATAATAAACTTTAATTTTCAGAATTAAATTTTACCCTGTGATAGAATATATATAAATAATAAGCCCAAATTATTTTTAATATTAAATATACTAAAATTTCAAACTGGTCTACAAAACCATTATCATCATGAAAAAAGCTAATATGTTCATATGAATATAAAGAATGGAGGGAAATACACCAAAATATTACAGCTGATCATCTGTCATCTTGGGGATGGAATTATTAGTCTTTTGCATCTTGTTTTTTATAACCTTTCTATTATTTCCAAATTTCCTACACTTAACCTGTACTACATTTTTTATTTCAAAATTTTAAAAATAGCTATAATTTTTTCTGATTATGAAAATAACATATTTATATTTAGAAACCCACTGAAATTCTACCAACCATAATCACGGTTATATTTTGAGGCAGTCTAAATCTCAACCTCTGTGTATGTATATGCATGCATATATATTCACATACATATATACATAGATGGAGAAGCATATAATTTTACAAAAATAAAATTACACTATTCTGTTTTGTGAGCTGATTTTTTTCTTCACTGATATACTATTTACTTCCTTCCACTTGTATATCATTTTTAATAGGTGCGTCATACTCCATCACATGATATTTCATAATATATTTATCCCAGTTATCCCTCAGCACCCAGTTTAGACGTCACTTCCTCCAAGAGGCATTCACCACCTCCCCAAGTCTGATTTCAGCTCCCCTCATACCTGCTTCAACCACAGTCTATGCCATCAGCACTGCGCTCATTGAATGTTTAGTTGACTGTCTTCTTTCCTAAACTGTAAGCTATATGAGGGCAGGAACCAACTAATTGCTGTAGCCCCAGACCTACTAATTGAGGTAACACCCAATAAATAGTTGTTGAAATATAAACTGCTTCTTTTTNGATGGATATTTAGGTTGCTACCACATCTTACTATTGTGAATAGTGCTGCAATAAACATGAGGACGCTAATATCTCATTGAGATTCTGATTTCAATTCTTTTGGATAAATACCATAAGTGAGATTACTGGATCATTGATAGTTCTATTTTTAATTTTTTGAGGAACCTTCGCACTGTTTTGCATAGCAGGTGCACCATTTTACAATTCTCACTAACAGTTTACAAAGATTCCAGTTTCTTCACATCCTCACCAACACTTACTGTCTTTTGAGGGTTTTTTATAATAATCATCCTAACAGTTGTGAGGTGATATCTTATTGTGACTTTGATTTGCATTTCCCTGATGATTAGTGACCTTAATCATCTTTTCATATACCTCTTGGCCATTTGCATGTCTTCTTTGGAGAAATGCCTAGTCAGTTCCTTTGTCCATTTTTTAATTGAGTTATTTAGTTTTTTGTTATTATGTTGCAGTAGTTTCTTATATATTTGGATGTTAATACTTACCAGATAAATGGTTTGCAAATATTTTCTCCCATTCCATAGGTTGCCTTTTTATTTTGTTGATTGTTTCCTTTGCTATGCAGAAGCTTTTTAGTCTGATGTAGTCTCACTTGTCTACTTTTGCTTTAGTTGCCTGTGGTTTTGGTATCATATCCATGAAATAATTGCCAAGATCAATGTTGTTATGGAATACATCCCACTTACAATAGCATCAAAAAGAATAAAATACTTAGGAATAAACAACTACAGTTGTGAAAGATCTGCACACTGAAAACTATAAAACATTGATGGGAGAAATTAAAGAAGATACAAATGGGAAGGTATCTTGTGTTCGTGGGTTGAAAGGCTTAATATTGCTACCCACAGTGATCTACAGATTCAAAGAAATCTCTATCAAAATCCCAATGGAATTCTTTATAGAAATAGAAAAAAACAATTCTAATATTTGTATGAAACCACAAAGGACCCAGAATAGCCAAAACCATCTTGAGAAAGAACAAAGCTGGAATCATCACACTTCCTGTTTTCAAAATATATTATAATGTTACCATAATTACAGTATGGTACTAGTATAAAGACAGACATACAGACCAATGGAACAGAACAGAGAGCCCAGAAATAAATCCACACATAAGTGGCCAAATGATCTTCAACAAGGGTGCCAATAATACCCAATAGAGAAAAAATAGTATCTTCAACAAATGGTGTTGCATATCCACAAACAAAAGAAGGAAATTGGACACTTATCTTACAACATACACAAAAATCAATTCAAAATAAAGACTTAACTATAAGACCTGAAAATGTAAAGCTACTAGAAGAAAAAACACAGGGGGAAAGTTTCATGATACTGGTCTTGACATAACATACAAATAACTTTGCATAACAGTTTTGAAACTGTAAAGCTAAAGACAAAAGTCTAAAGACAAAACACTGTACTCCAGTTGGTAAATATGTACCTCACAGGGGTCCAGGTTTACAATTCTGAAACTATTTCACATACTATATACCAGAGTTGAACAAAAAAGTAAATATATTGTAGATACATATTTGTATCTGTGGGAGAAAGAAGCTACAAACAAGCAAAGGGGGGATGCTAGAATAAACCCTATGGTATGGACTGGAGTTGGAGAAGTCACTACAAACTATTGTTTATTTTAATATATATACAGATGGATATATACACCAAAATGAATACAGATACATGGGTTAGTGTATATAACAAACATTTGTTGGTTCTATGCACTGGGAAGGCCTAGAAGTATTGACTCTCTGGTTGCAATCAGAACACCTAGAGGCTAGATTTTGGTTTCTAAATCTCATTCTCCAATAAATGGAGGGTAAGATATGTCTTTGATTTTAAAAAGCAGGTAGAAAAATTAACTATTAATAAGTGACTTTTGTTAGGAGACAAAGACCTTTCAAAACATGGAGTTCGTGGGGGCAGCAATGGCTAGGAACCAGTGTGCTACTCACTGCATAAGATCTCCTGCCCTCAACCTCTTGACTCTGAAAGCCACCCCACCAATAGAAACCCCAGCCGCTACTCCCACCACTTCTCTGACCCTGGAAAACCTTCTCTGATACAAATTACAAGTGTCTGGTAATTTAATGACATCTTGATTGCCTCATATATACTCAAGAAAGATGTATACTTAATAGTATGCATATGATTCATAAAAAATAGAATAAATACGAGTATAGTGTCACTTTTTATACCTTCAGGAAGGAATTCTCTATGTAAAATAGGACGTATGAGAAAGATAAATTTAACTTAAATTATATTTGTTTATACCATTTTTTCCAAGTTGTAAATTCACTGATAAGTTGAGGACTGTCTGTACCCACACAAGAATTTCAGCTCATAGTAACAAGAATCAACATGGCTATATTTACTATGTTGCTCCCCTGGCCCCTCCCAATAACATGATATAGGTGGATTGAAGAAAGTGTCTCATGCAAGAAAACATTGACTTTTAGAAATGTCTGATGCCAAAGATGTTGACTACTTGTAATACAACACTTTATTTTTTAGGATACTCTGAAATGCTTTATATCTTAAAATATTTAAAAATCAACAGCTCTTTTAACTTTATAGCTGGCTTACAAAACATTTGAGGCTAAAAAACAATAAATATAAATCCAATTTACCTAAGTTCATTAAAATTTTAACAGAAGCAGAGAAGCTTTTGGGGACAGAAATCCGTATCTACATAATGGGTTCATTCATTCAAAGATTAGTAAATTAAAATTACAGAAAATATTTTAATAAGCTTAAATAAAGTGATTTATATTCAAAACCAATTATTTGTCTCAAATATAACCTCAAATATAACACATAGTAGGAACTCAATGATTAATATTTCTTTACTAAATGTACAAAATAAATGAAAGAACAGCTTTGCTACTCATAGATTTAAATATAAAAACATAAATATTCCAACCATCTTTATTTAATCCTATTTTGTTTTCTAAAACCCTAAAATTAAGAATTAGGAGAGTAGAAATATAAGAAAAATAATTCGGCATGATGCTTTTATAGTGTTAACCTGTATTTGCTTAAAATGATAAAAAAGCATAATTGATAACATTGGAATAATTATACATCAGGAAAAAAACCTTTTTTATCTATTTACCTCTCTGAGATTTTCTTGGCTTCTTTGCTTAGATTGAATGAACAAGAATGTTTTCAGCTTTTCATAATCTTTGCTTTGTAAAACAAAGTATATTATTTACATTGAATGCATCCTACCTGTTTCCATGGCCATAATTTCTTCTAAAAATTTGGGCAGCATTTATATTTGGGGAACATTGAGTCTTATTTCTATGTAATATTGACTTTTAACTTGACTCATTAACTTTACTGGAATTACTTTAAGAAACAAATTTACTTAAAACAGTTGAAGCACTAAGTATGGAATTCACTGGTCATGTTATAGACAGACTTGTTTGATTATAACTAAAACAACAGGACCATTAAAGCACATTGAGAGTTGTTTGCCTGATGAAAAGCTNAGGAATCAATGAGCAAATATTACATTAGGCAACATTTTCTTTATCATGCAGCCACATCCATTTTGAAAAATTGTATTGTGTAATTCTACTACTCCTTCAGTTTTGTACAGTTTCAGTAATTATCAGTACCTAGAAAAATTGCAAATCTGATTCTATGATTACATATTTTTAAAATCTCATGTTGATATTTTCTTTTTATAAGAAAACTCATCTAAGACAGTGAATTTATGAAAGCCACTGTTGCTCATATAATTCAATTTAATTTTCTTAAAAGAGCCATGTACACAATCAAGATTTTTTTTAAACTGGGAAAGATACTGAGATGAGTACAAGGATACCCAAATCTCTAAAGATTTAAACTGATTGTGAACATAAGGTCTATTCAGTTAGTTCTAAACATTCACTGACTTCCTGTTGAAAACTCAGCTCTAATTAATCAGATAGCTCTCCTTAAAACTGTAATAGCCTTTTTTTCTGAGGCTATTCCCTGTCTCAGTGAATGATACCATTTTGTCCACTTGTTCAAGACAGAGATCTGAGAATTATTCTTGACTCCTCTGTTGCCTTACAGCCGATTCCAATTCCACCCCCCCTGCATTAGCCTCTAACCCTATTAGTTATGAGGGAGTGTCTCCGTATGACTGAGGCACGGAAGCTCTCTCTGAGGGAGTGTCTCAGGTGTGACTGGGACCTATTGGAATGATAATAGTTATCTCTCCTGGGAGGACACAGTAACAAGTGTCCTGGGGCTATGTGGTGGATGTGTGAAGGCATAGCATTTGTTGGAACACAATGGGATATGTTAATGAAAAAAGACCTNCCAGATGTTCTACACAGCTGGACACCCACGAGTGAGATTTTTGTCCCAGCATTACTTAAGGGTGATCTAAAGATTCCACATTTAGGTGACTGCATAGAGAGACACACACATCCATTTTATCTGACATTTTCCCCAAGTTCACAATCAAGTAAAATCAAGCTTTTCTGTGATTCTCAACATCCGCTGTTATTATTTCTGTGGGAGACCCTCAATAGATGGATTCTTCCTCTAGCTCTTGATAGGAAAACCAAAACCAAAAATAAAACCACTTTCCCACCTACGCTGACGCCCAATCATGCAACCGGAGGCTTCCTCAAGCAACAGAATTCCCACAAAGGCACACCCCATACTTGGAGCAATACTTGAAATCCAAGTCCCAGAAGCCAACTCTCTGATTCTTGCCTTCTCCAGAAGCAAAGATGGAAAATGCAGACTTTTCTTCCGGTTCTGCCTCCTAGTTTTGGAAACCAAATTGACATCTTACTCACAAGTGACTAAAGAAGGTGGGATGGGTCAGTGACGACAAGGCACGGCTCCCTGGAGAGGAAAGGCAGCGATTTTCCTGCCCAAGGAATGACAGCACATTTGAGGTGAGAACGGGCCTCGCTGTGATGGTTGGTTCACCTTGGGTACTGCCCAAGGAGCCCCACGGGCCAGCTGCTTTTCAGGGCCATCCTTCCCAGTGCAGTCCCCGCGGGAGAGGCGTACGTGACCGCCTGCGGCAGGGCCCCAGCGGCTGTTACCTTTTCATGCGCAGTGTCAGTCCGCACATGTGCGCCTCCCCCTCGCCCCCGCCGGGCGCGGCCGGGGGAGCCCTCGGGGCTTGGGACGTGGGCCGTGGCCATCCGAAGCCTCCTGCCTCGCCGTCGGGGGACATCGTGGACTCCGCTCCCTCTGTGGAGGTGCCTGGAGGGCGGGGTCCAGCGCTGACACGTCTCTGGCCCCGCCTCTCGGATTGAAAGACCCTTTGAGTTTCCTCCCCTCCAGGATGCTCAAATTAGGACCCCTTCCCCGCCCCGCAGTGAGCCGGCGATGGGGAGGAGGCGTGAGCTTAGTGCTGCCGCTGGAACGGAAAATGGGTGCGTGGAGGCGCAGGAATTTGAATTTGTATTTTTATATGGAAACTAGTAAGGATTAGCTGTGGAGGTAGATGTAACTTTTACATTCGTTCTTAAAATAACACATGACA
>NW_017732988.1:54918-56049 GCF_001890085.2 Hipposideros armiger | reverse complement strand
CACAGGCCTCCTTCCCAATGGCACGGTTAAATTACTCTGATTTACCTTAGGTACAAGAATGTCCTTCGATTATTCAGCCTAAATGCTCTTTAGTCCTTCTCCGGAGAGATCCTACTGTTCCATCAAGTCTCTGATTAGATTATTTTCTCCAGGTAGTTTCCCAGATTCCCCTCCCACAGGCTCTCATCACACCACACTGTAACCCCACCATAGACCTTATCACAGTATTGTAATTGCCCATTCCCCTATTTCACCACTAGACTAAGCTGCTAACTTGTGCCCAAAAAGAACCTGCTTCTAGAAAGTGCCTGAGCTCTCAAGTCAGAGACCTGAGTGCACTTATAAGTTGCATGCCATTGAGCAAGTTTCTTAACTTCTCCAGGTCTCAGTTTTCTATCTGTATAGAAACAGGATCATTATAAAGATTAATGAGACAATGTGTGTAAAGCATTTGCACATATCCAGGCACTTAGTAGATGCTCAGTAAATAATAGTTATGGATTGTAACAGCTCTGCAGCAAAACCTCCTCCCTACACTGGACTCCTCTCAAGAGAGTGGACACATTCTTATCACCACCAAGTAGAAAAAGATGATGAAGAAACTTTGATTTTCCTGACCCCAAAATATCCTCATTAGCTGTATAATCATGCCTCAGTTTCTTTATCGGAACATACCAACATGTAATTATTATAATCGTAGCATAGTAATGAAAATATTTTGAACAAACATCACTTTTACATGATATATTCCTTTGCTTATTATATGCTGGAAGAAATGTGATTTGAAAACATTAAAATATTGAAACTAATTAATTGGTGGCTAAGAGACCATAATGCTAACTGTCACTTTTAGCCATGGCCCTTTACATTTTCTTTTTTGCATCCTTTTTACTAGAAAAGGTAACGTGTAAAACAAAGTGTTGGGAGTTTCACCACACTTTCTACCCCCATCTACTATGATAGTAGTGTAACTAAAAAAGTGAACGGCTAGTATAAGATGCCGCAGTACTCAGGAAAATCTAAGGCCTTGGATAATCGAGATTAGGTTTTTACAATTTATCATCCATCTTAGACTCACAAACTATTAGAACTAGAAAATACATTAGCATTCTGGAGAAAACAAGAAGATTG
>NW_017732988.1:49468-53058 GCF_001890085.2 Hipposideros armiger | reverse complement strand
GGAATATTATTCAGTGCTAAAAAGAAATGAGCTATCAAGCCATTAAAAGACTTGGAAGAATCTTAAATGCATATTACTAAGTGAAAGAAGCCAATCTGAGAAGGCTACATGCTATATGATTCTAACTATATGACATTCTGGAAAAGGTAAAAATAATAAAAACAACAAAAAGATTAGTGGTTGACAGGGATGGATGGAGGGAGATGAATAGGCAGACCACAGAAGATTTTTAGGGCAGTGGAAATATTTTGTATAATATTATAACGACGGATACATGTCATTATACTTTTATTCAAATCCTTAGAATGTATAACACTAAGAGTGAACCCTAACGTAAACTATGGACTTTGGGTGATTATGATGTGTCAATGTAAGGTCATCCTTGATATAAAAAAAAAGTACAATTGTGATAAGTAGTGTTGATAATGAGGGAGGCTACGTATCTGTGGAGACAGGGGGTATATAGGAAATCTCTGTAGCTCCCTCTCAATTTTGTTGTAAACCTAAAACTGCTCTAAAAAATAGTCTTTTTATAAAACAATCTTTTTTAAAAAAGAATAAGGTGCTGTTTTCTTAGAAACGTTTAGGAAATCACGAGTTTTTGAAAGTTACCCTGTATTATAGCAGAAATTAAAACTCAGTAGAATGGTTGGAAGTTAAAATTAAGGAAATCGTCCAAAAAGTAGAAAGCAAAAACACACAGAGTGCTCACTTGAGCAGCACATATATTAAAACAGAATAATACAGAGAAGATTAAAGCAGGAGGAGGAGGAGGAGGAGGAGGAGGAGGAGGAGGAGGAGAAATAACAAGTGCTGGTGAAAATATGTTGAAATTGAAACTCTTGTCCACTGCTGGTAAGAATGTAAAAGAGTGTAGTCACTATGAAAAACAATCAGGCAGTTTCTCAAAAAATTAAACTTAGACCTGCTATATGATCCAGCAATTCCACATCTGGGTATATATCCAAAAGAATTGAAAGCAGTGACTCAAACAGATAGTTTTACACCCATATTCATAGGAGCTTTGTTCATAATAGCCAAATGGTGGAAGCAACCTACATGTCTATCAATGAACAAATGGACAAAAAAAATGTTGTATATGCATACAATAGAATATTATTCAGCCTTAAAAAGGAAGAAAATTCTCACACATACAACATGGATAAAACTTGAGGACATGATGCTAAGTGAAATAAGCCAGACACAAAAGAACTAATATTGTATGATTCCATTTTTATGAAGTACCTAGAGTAGTCACACTCATAAAGACAGGAAGCAGAATAGAGGTTACCAAGTCCTGGGGTAACAGGGAGTTATTGTTGAATGGATACAGTTTCAGTTTGGATGATGACAAAAATCTGGAGATGGATGGTGGTGATGGTTGCACAACAATGTGAATATACTTAATTTTACTCAACTGTACACTTAAAATGGTTTAAATGGTAAATTTTATGTGTATTTTACCACAATCTTAAAAACTAGCAATTTAAGCATAAAACTTAGAGATACAGAGGTAAATACTGAAAAAAATAAACTCTAAGATTTGCAAGTGCTTTCCTCTGAGGATGGGAAAATGGTGGGGGTAGAGATGCTATTTTCAAACAAGCTTTGTAAAACTATTTATGTCTTTAAATTATGTGCATGTAAAATTTTTATAATACTATAAACAAATAACAATCATAATAAATTTGAAATAATTTTAAGTCCTTCAATTTTATAGATGTAACCAAATCATGAACAGGTTAGGACCCTTGGCCACGGTAACCCAAATCAGATAGTGGCAGATTAAGGAGTTGAACCAACAAGTTCTAAATCAGCATTTTATCACGATAATACATTTCATCCTACAGTAACATCTTCCTGAATATTCCAAAATAAACTTCTGGGAGTCCTGCCTTAACCCTTCTTTACTTCATGCTGTATTAAATGTGTAATAATGCTACAGATTTTCCATTTTACCTAGCATTATTTGTTAAAAATGAACTTTTTCTAATCTGAAGTACTTTTGAAGAAACACGCTTTTCCTAATTTTTCTCCTCTATCTTTATAATTCAAATTGAACAGCATTTTTGAGTCCTGCATTCAGTATTGCTCCCTAAATGATTGGAAAGTCTTTGCTATGGATGAACAAGACTCGTCCTTTATTTCTTGTGCAGAGTGTTTTTTACTGAGTATAAAACTTGACCATGGTGACTTTGATGGCAACAGAAAGCATTTCCATTTCAATTCAACCCAAGTCACCAGTTTAATATTAATTTTAATGCTAATTTTTTCCATTACAAATATGATACCATTATAAAGAGTGGCTAGACTAAGCAATGATATATAATTTACCATGCTTCAGACTTTAGAATAAAACCCTATGTGGGCAATGCTTCCAACAATACTCCATTAGTTATAAGTTGAACATATACTAATGGGCATCTCTAAAATAATTTTTTAAAGAAGTGTAAGAACCTGTCATGAGTATATCCTCCAACACTACAAAGTGCCTTTTCCCAGAATAATGTGCTTGATAAGTCATCAATCTTAGAACTCTAAATAAGATTTATTATACTTTTAAGATATCACTCCTTATTACAAAAGTGTAGATTACTGTGTACTGTTTCTTTTTTTTTTAAATAAAAACGGGAACTACTTTTTTTTTTTNAAATGATAATAAAAAAGTTTTAAAACAAGATAAAAAGAATGAGAGAGGAAGTATTGCAACAAAATATTGTAAGCTGGAAAATGAGTGGTAATTGACTCAAATAGCTGACTTAGATCTAAATCCTACACCTACAGACGGGAAGTTAGAAGCAACCCAGTTCACTACAGAATCCCAGAAATATCCTGAATTGGCAGCACCAGGCACCTCTGAAAGTAGGGGCAAACATAGGGCTATTGAAGGATTGAATTAATGTCTGTTTAAGAAACTGTTAGGTCCTCAGGTCACTCTCTTCCGCTCTGCACAGATCAATTGTTTCTCCACCAGCCCATCCAAATACTGGAAGTTTGCTCTCTGGAGATAGAAAACAGAGTTTCTGGACTAGGGGATGTTAGGCACAGTTGAGGGCAGGGGTATTGTACTGAACCCAGAGGTATTAATAGAATGTTTACATACAGAATGTTGAGGAGACTCCCCGATCTCTTTTTCTGATGAGCTCCAGAATGAAGGGCTATATCTTTTAAGAAGAATATTGGAAAACACTTCTCCGGGGAGCATGAGTAGTGTAAATTAATATATCTAAAGATACCCACAAAATTTCCCTGCCAAATCACCCTTCGTTAAGTCCCATAGTCAACAAGCCCAGAGCTTCCAGTCAGCTCAGAGCTCTTAAATATGAGCAAATGGACAGGGATCACCAGATGTCTGAAGGAAAACCTGTCGCATAAAAGAGACTCAAACAGAGGAATGGGGGTGGGAGGCAACTTGGAGAAATAGAGAACATGTACCCAAAATAAGGACTTCAATAATTACAATGAATGTGCTCAGAAAGATAGGAAAAGTTATTTTACCCATAAAAAAAGAACAAGACACTATCTGATTTCAAGACTTATTATAAAGTTATATCAATGAAGACAGTGTGATATTGGTGAAAGACTAAACA
>NW_017732988.1:33497-44468 GCF_001890085.2 Hipposideros armiger | reverse complement strand
CTAAAGCCTACGCTGTCGCTGGCGACTCATGGCAGCCCAGCTCCAGGTTGAGCTGTTGTTCAGCATCTTAGCTGTAGAGAGCAGTGTCACTGGCCCTCATATGTGGGATCTGAACCGGGGCCCTCTGGTGTCCCAAGCCAGTTCTTAACCAACGCGCCACTCAGCCAGCCCTACTGTGCACTGTTTCTAATCTTACGTGACTGTCTCAGCCAGTTTGTGTGCTTCCTGAGGGCAGGGTAGCAGAGGACTACATATACAATAAATGCTTATTAAGCATTTGTAATCATTAAGTAATGAATCGAAGTATGGAATCATGGAATGTTAAAAAGCCGAAATGGGTCTAACTTCTTTTTATAATTAAGAAAACACTAATTAACATTCAAGTGTACACTTACATCAGACATTTCATATGCATTTGCTCATGGCAGCCCCAATAGTCAGATAAGGAAAAAGAATCAGGGATGTTCAGTAATGTGTCCAAGGTCACCTAGCTGGTCAGTGAAAGTAAAGGGAGTGAAGAGAGATCCAAGACGGTGGAGTAGATAAACATTGTCCCTGCGTTCGTCCATGAACACATTAAAATTACAACTAAATTATAGACCAATCAACCAAGAGAACCATCTGAAGTCTAGTTGAACAGAAGTCCTATACTAAAAATACAAAGAAGAAGCCACGTCGAGACTGGTAGGAGGGGCAGAGACGCAGAGCTGGCCCCACACCTGCGTGTGGTGGTTGAGAATGAAGAGGGGTATCTCGGCTGCCATTGTTCCCACTGGAGGAGAGAGGGACCCAGGCTCCAGGTCCAGAGTACCGAAGAGAGGAGCCCCCACAACATCTGGCTGTGAAAAACAGTGGGGATTCTCACCATCTGGGTGGGCCAGAAGGCTTCAAGAACACCAGACACCCTCTTAAATGGCCCATGTACAGACTCACTTGTTCGGGAGGCACTCACCTGGGTTCCAGCAGAGGGATGGTGACTCCGGGCCTTAGAGATATGTGGGGGGAGGGCAGGCTGAAGTGTGTGGTTTTGTGGGGAGGACTGGAGGAGAGTCGGCATTTTCCCAGTGAGGGGTCCACTTTCCATGCAGCTGACTGGCAGGCGCCATCTTTCCTGTGTTGAACCCACCTCCTTCAGCCAAATCTGAATGTGATTGGCCTGGTGAGCCCCACAGCTTCACCCTGATGACTTACTGGGACCTCACCCCACCCAACTCTTGCACCTCCAGAGGCATTTTGTCTGCGAGCAGCCAGCTCCACCCACATTGCACTCTTTCTTAGAAAACTATTGGGACTATGTTCATCACAGCACTGTTTACAAAGGCCAAGATGTGGAAGCAGCCTGGGTGTCCACTGATGGGTAAATGGATAAAGAGTATGTGGTACATATATACAATGGAATATTGCTCAGCCATGGAAGGGAATAGGTTCTTGTCACCTGCAGCAGCATGATTGGACCTGGAGGGTATTGTGCTGAGTGGAGTACATCAGACAGAGAAAGACAGTTAGAATGTGATTTTATTTATATGTGAATCTAAAGAACAAAATAAACAAACAAAACAGAAACAAACCCATAGATACAGTGAACATTTTGATGGTTGCCACATGAAAGAGGAATTGAGGGGGCAGGTGAAAAAGGGGAGGGGATTTAAAAGTACAAATTGGTTGTTACAAAGTAGTCATGGGAATATAGGATATAGCATAAGGAATATAGTGAATAATGTTGTAATACCTATGTATGGTGTCAGATGGGTACTAGATTTATTGGGGTAACAGATGGGAGGGGGGCTGGGGCAGGGTGAAAAAGGTGAAGAAGTATTGGTAGTTACAAAATAGTCATGGGGATGTAAAATAAAACAGGAAATATAGTCAATAATATGGTAATAACTGTGTATACTGCCAGGTGGGTACTAGACTAGTCAGGGGGATCAGTCCTTAAATTATATAAATGGCTGTACACCTGAAATTAATATAGAATAATATTGTAATTGTCAACTGTATTTGAAAAATTAAAAAAGGAGGGAAAAAAGTGAAGGGAAATAAGAGGTTTAAATTTCCAGGCACAAAACAAGTAAGTCAGGGGGATATAAGGTACGGCATGGGGAATATAGTCAATAATATTGTGATAGCATGGTGTAGTGTCAGATGGTTGCTGGACTTATCATGGTGGCCAGTCTTTAGGTATATAAATGTTCAATAACTAAGGTGTACACCAGAAACGAATATAATATTGTGTGTTATTTTAATAAAAATCTCAAAAAGCATGTAGTATGGCAATAGAAAATGGAGGTTCAGTAAGGCCCACAGATCAGGAGACGGACAATAATCATTAACCATTAAAAGGATGGTTTGTTATATTCACAGATCCTCAGAAGAAGTGGCGTGCCGTGCCACACCATGGGGGACCAGACAGGGAAGCACTGGGTTCTGTCAATGAGCATAGGAAGAGGAGGAAATCCTAGGCAAGAGCCTTTGTTGTGGCTTCCAAGGGAAAGAATGGGTGAGGCAGGGTGGGCAGGTTTAGGATTGGCTAGTTTGAATAATTTCAGGGATCTAGGGCTTAGGGGCTATCCCTAGATGTCTGATACTTGGCCCTAGGGTGATGATGACAGGTGGCTGGAGTGTGAGAGCCTGATTAGGAAGACAGAGCGGGTAAGCTCTGGACTGGTTGGTTTGCATTTCAAAGATGCACTTACTAGGTGAGTTGTTTACTATCTCTAGTAATTAGCTAATCCTAGGAAAAGAGGTCCCTCCAGAGTCAGCAAGGCCCCAGATGTCAAAGCATCAGAATACTGCTGAAAATAAAACACGTGGAGGATACAATCTCCTTAACAGGAGGGGGTTTTATTTAGTTTTGTATCCCTAGCACCCACTACAATATTCCATACATAAAAAGGAAAGACTCAGTATTTGTTGAATGATCAGGTTAATATATCTTCTCTTTGACTCTTTCATTTTGTTGGAGTTGGACAACTCTAACACAGCCTTGTGCATCCACTCAGTGGTCACTTTCTTAGGGAGGCCCTCTTCTGCTTCCTCAGACTAGGTTAGGTACCCCCATGGTGGACACTGCAATGCATCACCCCAGTCCTCTTCAGTGAAGGAAGGCTGGCAGCAGACTACCTTCAGAGCTTGCCTTGGGGAGATCGCAAAAAAAAAAGTTAAATAAGCAAGCGATCCTTTGATCCTTTTAAAAATTAAAGATACTATTAAAACCAGAAATGAAATGTGAAGAAGAGCGGTTACTTCTTTTGTGGTAAAGTTACTTTATATTGTAATTAGTGTTCTTTCAATTTCATGACACAGAAATCCAGCTCAAACTTGCTTAAGAAAAAAAGAAAATTTATTGGTAATATGAGTGGAAAATTATCTTTGGGCATGGCTGGATCTAAGGAGTCAAATGATGCCATCAGAATTCTCTTCATCTTCATTTGACTCTCACATCTGTTTCTCTCAATGTATGATCTCATCTTTTATTGTAATTTTTAAAACTGAAAATAGTCTCTCTGTGACTGGGCACAATGGCCTCAAGCACCTCCAGCTTACCTTGTACTTACAGCTTCTGATCCGTTAAAGAGAGAGAAACTTTTTTTTCTGGACTCTATGGAAAATTTCAGAGAGGAAACTGATGGACCTTACATCACTCAGGATTCAATTTGGAGACAGAAACCACACTGGTTATTTAAACAGAGAAAATTTAACATAAACAATTTTTAACTAGAACAGGAGAAGATAGTTTAAATTAAAGTGAACCCTTTAAAAAAAAGTTATTAAACAAAACAAAAAATGAGTCCAGAAATAGCAGGTACAAAAGAGCAGCTACTAACCTGAGACTGAGGATGAGTCAACAATATAGGACTAAGGATTAAAGGAGAACCTCCTCCATGAGGATGACATTCGGACCCTTTTGAAAGTCATATGGCTTGCACAGGAACTGGAAGCCTGCTAGTGATAAACTAACTTGCCATAGGGTGCCAGTCAGGGCCAGTCCATAAAAACTGCTAGTCATTGTGGGAGGGTGTGGACAGACTGCAACAGGTCTACAGAAGCAGCTGACTGTTGCCAGAGGGTATGGGTAGCTGCTGGTGGGACAGTATGGCCTAAGGGCGCAGCTGGAATCTCCCAGTGCAGCTGCAAGATTCCCACCCTAAGCATTAATAATAATGGAGAACCAGAACCTGGAAATATCTTCCCACCGCTATAGCAGTGGCAAAGGAGAAATGTTTACAGGGCCAAGCTCCAAGATCACAAAGCAAGGCAAAGAAAGATGGATTTGGAGCAGAGAGACAACAGGTTAGGCACCATTCTGCTTGAATCACATGCACAGCCCTGAACCAGTCACTGCAACCAGGGGAAGGAGGACTCTCATTGGCTAAGACTGGGCCAGGGTCATGTGTTCATGCCCGTGTTGTGGTCAAGCAAATGGCAGGGAGAGCAGCTCTACCACTACACTGGGAACAACTTCTCCATAGAAAAGATGGATTCTTCTACCAGAAGGAAAGAGTACTAGGCAAAGGAAAACAATAGATAGCCTTTGTATGTTTTATATTGACCTTAAAATGTCTGGTTCCATTGCAGATTTTAGTATAGGAAAGAAAAAAATTAAGACCTTTTTAAAAGACTAATAGCTGCATTTTCGTTCGTTTAAGGGACGGTTATGAAGTACCTACAATGAGAGGACCTCATCCTTCCTAGTCCTGAGCTACAAGCATCTTTGTGGACACAGGCAGAATTGAAAGGTCTAAATATGAAGAGGCAATTGGAAAAAAATGATTGAAACAAAAATACAGTACTCTATGTACAGATTAAAATGTCCTAAGAAATATGCCTATGACTTTGTAGCAAAGTTTTTAACTACTACTCATGGTCAAACTGGAACCAAGCAGTTTGGCCCAGTGGTTGAGCACAGATTATAGAGCAAGGCTGCCCTCAATCAAATCTGGCTCCACTACAATGTGACACTGGGAAAGTAACTGGAAACTTGTGCCAAAGTTTACTCGTATGTAAAATTTAAATAACAATACCTGCCTCATAGAAATGCTGGGGAGATTAAATAAGCTCACATCTACAAAGCTCTTAGAACAGCACCTGGCTCATACTAAGCACTACACGACTGTTTACGTTTATTATGAGTTGGCTATTATTAGTTGGATAGCAAGTTATGTGATTTTTCTCTCCATTAACTAGTTTGAAATCCTCTTATCTCTAAAATAAGAAAAACACTTATTTGAAAACATCTGTCGAGCTGCTATATATATTTTAACATGCACAAAAGAAGCCATTCTATAGAAATAATTTTATTTTCACTCTTATGACATTGGAGTAGCCTCTTTATGAACATAAATCATGTAGTCCATGAAACCATATAGAAAAAAAACCAGATAAATTTGATCTTGGTATTATTCTGTAGCATACAGGAGAAAATACAAACCTGTTTTTTATAACCTGCCTTTAAATGTTTGTAAAATTGTATGAAACGACAAAATCGTCCCTGAAAATGGATTTGTGTATGTATTTTGTCAAAAGAATGTTTTTTTCGTGAAGTGCTTTTTGAATTTTTTTCTTTTTCACTTTTAAAAAGGAAACTGCCTATATAAATCCAATATTTTAAAATGATACTAGAATATTCCGAGCAAGAAATGTACTCAATCTCTGGCTGAGTCAGAGAAGCCCTTTCTTAATGAGGACTCTGGCACTGACTGTGAACCGCTGAAGCCATCCTATTGTGACACATTCTGCAGTATTAGTGATAAATTGAAGCCTGAGATATCAAGTATCTCAGCAAGTCCTCATCGGTGAATGTTAGAATGTCAGGGAGAAGTGGTCACAATAAGAAGAAATAGCTTTTCTTTTCCTTTCAGGGATAGGGCTGTATTCTCTAATAACTCTTATAACCGTCAGAGCTAAGGAACTATCTAAAGTATCCATAACCAGAAGAAAACCAATGGAAACATGAGAAAACATCTCACAAAGTACATCCATTTGGAATTTACCCTAAATCCTCAAAGTGTGTGCACATACACACACATACACACACTGTCTTAGTCCATTTGGGCTGCTATACTAGAATACCATAGATTGGGGGGCTTAAACAATAAACATGTATTTCTCACAGTTCTGGAGGCCAGGAAGTCCAAGATCAAGGCACGAGCCGACTCAGGATCTGGTAAGGACCTGCTTCCTGGTTCTTTCACTGAGTCCTCACATGATGGAAGTAGCAAGGGAGCTCTTTGGGTTCTCTTTTACAAAGGGGACTAATTCCATTCATGAGGGCATCACTTTAATGACCTAATCACTTGTCAAAGGCACCACATCCTAATGATACTACATTGCAGAGCTCTTCTTAGGAGAGATTGTTTAAAGTTTTTCCTATTTACAACTTTATGTCATGTATCTGTTATGTGCAGCTGAATGCACCTTGAATGAACTAGTGCTTCGTTTCTTTCTTTACTTTCCATCTACTCCACTAAGCTCCACAATACCAACTAATTGGTCTTTTTTTTTTTTCATTTGCCACATTCCCAGTTCCTAGAATAGAGTCTGGCACAGAGTCAGCCCTTGAGAGATATTTATTAAATAAATGAATGCCCAAACTCTTCCTCTCTACTTGTATAGAATGAAGTCCAAAGGATTAAGCTGGCATTCATTGCAAATGGTACGATTTCATTCCGTTTTATAGCTGAGTAATACTCCATTGTATAAATGTACCACAGTTTCTTAATCCAGTCATCTACCGATGGGCATTTCGGTTGTTTCCAAGTCTTGGCTATTGTAAATAGCGCTGCAATGAACATAGGGTTGCATATATTTTTTCGATTTAGTGTCTTGGGTTTTTGTGGATAAATACCTAAGAATGGAATTGCTGGGTCATAAGGTAGTTCCATTTTCAGTTTTTTGAGATATCTCCATACTGATTTCCATAATGGCTTCACCAATCTGCTGTCCTACCAACAGTACACCAGGGTTCCCTTTTCTCCGCAACATCTCCAGGACTTGTTTGTTGGTTTATTGATGATAGCCATTCTGACCTGGTTAAGGTGGAATCTCATTGTGGTTTTTATTTGCATTTCTCTAATGATTAGTGAGGTTGAACATTTTTTCATATGTCTGTTGGCCATCTGTATGTCCTCTTTAGAGAAATGTCTCTTCATAGGGTAATAAATGACATTAAAGCAAGCCCATTTAAAAAATTTTAGACCCAGAAATCGGTGCTAACTATCACGGAAGCAAAGATCTGAATGAATCGCAGGAGGGGAAAGAAAGGAGGGAAAGAGACTTGTTGGAAGTGTCAGGAGCAAGCACCGTTGCTTTTTCTCTTGCCGATGACAGCAAAGTTCTTAATGGAAGATGATCCCAATCAATAGAGCCAGACAGCTGATTTATCTAATGGAATCAAGCTGAAGTAGTGGTCTTCCTCTGCAGAGTGATGTAAAAGGAGGAAAAGACTGCTAGCCGAGAATAACCAGGGGACTCCACAAGTCTATCTGCTGGTGTTCATAAATATGTTCCCCATCAACAAATCACAGGAGAGCTCCAGAGAGCAGCCTGCCTGAGCCTGGATGCTGAGAAGTGACGGTGGGGCTAGTGCTGCTGCTGTATTTTGGCTGCTGCAGCAGCCGCTGCCACTGAGCAGATTCCGCAGCGAGGGGTCTGACCGCGCGGAGTGCTCTGGGAGCTGGGTCTGGCTGGGAATGAGAAGTTAACAGAGTGAGGAGGGCTGGGAGGTGAGCCCCGCTCATCAAGGAGCTGCACACCGAAACAAGCAATTAGGCAGCAAAAGGAGAGAAAAGGTGAGCTTGAGCCAAGGTATCAGGCCAAGTGGAAGTGGAGGAAATGTCATCGTTGGTAAAGGAGGACTTGGAGAAGAAACTGTTTACGCCACTCTCGCAGAATCTGTACGAGTTTATTGAAATAGAGTTCTCCGTCCAGGACAGGTATTACCTCTGTGTGTCAGGTAATCTGTTATTTCTGTTATCATGTCTAAACGTAAATAATCCCAAAATGCGTGAGTAAAGAAGGACATTTTTTTTTGCATTTACTTTCGTATACAATAACAGCACATGTATCTTTTCTTGTGAAAGAACTTAACTATGCCAAGTTTAAGAATTTGGAGTCTACAGAATTTTTTTTTAAGTGCTAAAATCTAAGACAGCAAACAATATTGTATTAAGAATATTTTGGCTAATTGTTTAGAAATGAAACTGGGTGTGTATTTTTCCTGATTTATTTTGTCTGCAGTCTTTTATTTAACTCACTTGCATGGCATGCAGTTTTACTGTGGAAGACCTCGTTTTAAAAAATTCAACAGAGAGCTCTCTGTATATTTTTAAGTACATTGGAGAATTGAGTTCTACAGCCCCATTTCCGACTAGTCTGGAAAACTAGGGTTCTCCCTTTGCATACTAGGAAAGTAAAAAGACCTTAAATTTTCTTCCGAGGACTTATTTTGAATAGAGAAATGATCTTTTAAAAATTCTTTCTCTTGTAGAAAGTATGTTCACAGAAATAATATTTTAATAGTAGAAATGACTTCATGAAGATGGAATTTGAAGTTTAAGGGAATGTTCTTTAAACTATTTAAAATGAAGATTTTCCTTCATGGTTTAAAATTCATGAAAATTGTCCAAAGGTAGAAATAGGCTTTTGCACTCAATTATGACTTGCCTAACCTGTAACTTTTGTGCTAAATTTAGACAGAAATGCTTGTACCATTATTGAATATAATATACAGCATTCCCTTTTCCCCAATCCATGCCTTTTAATACTTTTCAAGAACTTAGGAGGAAAGAGCTTAGAAACTCTTAGTGTTCATTGTGGACTTTTCTTTACAAGGCACACACCTCAGCATTTTCAGAAAACAACTTGTTATAATTCCCTTCCTGGTCATTGGCTTAGAAGGACTTTGTAATGGTGTCAAGTAGGAGTACTGTAAGGGAAGTAAAGCATCTTTAAAGAAATGCTAAGAATTCTTATAATTTCTGTTATTCCTTATAGATTTAATATTTACTCAATAATAAAAACAGTGATATATGCTAACACTTTACCTAGCATATTTTGCTATATAAATACAAAGTGTGGGGACTTGGCATTTCAGCAAGGTAAAAAGCTTAACCAACCCAGGCAACAGGAAAGAATTCAAAGTATGGAAAAAAGAGTCAAATGAAACAATTTTAGAAACTGTATTGTATCCTAACCATCAAATCTTAAAGAATTTTGACTTAATATGTTAGAGAAGATACTTATTCTAACGTTAATTAACATTTAATAATTTTATACCTATTGTGAGCCTACTTTATAAAGCTAATTACTCATCATGTAGCATTAGTATATAAGTATTTTTAAAGAAAACTTATAAAAATAAAATAATCACAATTATATATATATATTATATATATATACATATATATATGATTCAGCTATATCTTAATACCTCCCTCCAATTATATAATTAACTAAGCTTGTTCTATCTAGGAGGAAAAAAAGTCTCCTAGAGTTAAATTTTTGGAAATAGATGTGATTTTCCCCTCAGTATCCTTGAGTTCTGAGAAAAACACTGTGAGCAGGGGTCACCTGCCGTCTTTTCTCATAAATGACATGAATCCTTTTCACTAGAATCGAAAGGCCAAGAGATTGGCATTACTAACATGGTGAAAGCTACCTTTTTAAGGTTCAATGTTCTCTTCTGGAAAACGACCAAGTAAAGTAGGTATCACTTTCATTAGTAAAATTCAATGATTCTGTCATGTAAGAAGCAAGGGAAATCAAGGTCCTCTCAGATGTGAGGAAGAGAAGACAATATTGTAATTTTCCAGATAAAAGTTAACATTAAAAGTCATACGATTCCACTAATTTTTCACAACTCTTCTCTATATCACAACTCTTTCCTATATCACATCAATTTGATAAACATCAACATCTCTTTATGACCATTTCAAATACATTTAGACAAGAACAGTAATTTAAGGTAAAAATCAATGTGAGGCTTGAGAGCCCTAAATCTTTGACCATGCTTTACTCAGGAAATTTCCATCAGTATGAATCAAACAGGTCATATCACAATTGTTGAGGGAGGTAACTCCAGATTTTGAATGTTCATCACCTTCAGGGAACAGTGAGATGCACAGTTATGCTTTCCTTTTATATCCTACAACCCAGCATTTCTAAAGTTTTAAGAATCACAGGTTTAGAGTAGTCAAATTTCATCATTTATTTTTCAAATTAAAGAAGGTATGTTTTAAATAAATTAAACTTTCTATTTATCGGATCAAAGTCTGTCATTTGCAAGGGTCTTACAACCAGATGATTGTGATTTACTGTTATTTTGATACATTACCTGGTCAATGTAAAAAAATCAGATGTCATAAAGTCAAGCACCCACTCTAGTTTGCTAGGATTTACAGTGGGGATTTCCTGAAGCCTTAGACTCCCCCTCCCTCAGGGTTTACATGGTCATTTCTCCTTGGGATTAGCTTCCCCCAGCCTAGAACATCATTATCTCTGGCATTTAAAAGCAGCACCTTCTTATGAAGGAGGCAGGAGTTCTATTATGTGTGGGCACTAGAAAGGGAAAAGTCACCTGTGCAATGATCAGAGTGCAAATGAATGAAAGAAATTCTGAAGGGCATGAAATGGCATATAAAGCATTAACCATAATTAAATAGGAAGTAGCAGGGCATGGTGGAACAGTCTCTGGAAGGCTTGGAATCAGACAGATCTGGTGTGAAACCCAGGCTGCTTTGCCCACCTGCCAGATGTGAAATTTGGGGCAAAATAATTAACCTCTCTGGCCTTGGTGTTGACATCTCTGAAATGGAAATAATAACACCTACACTGCAGATAGTGCTCTCCTGTTAAGTCTCAAGTAGAAAAAAAAACCCACAAACATGATAAATTTTATTCCAGCGAAGTAAAATAAAATATAGGGTTATATTTTTTAAACATACAGAAAAAATATATTTACTGTGAAGACATATG
>NW_017732988.1:14657-33137 GCF_001890085.2 Hipposideros armiger | reverse complement strand
AGACTGGGTGGCTTATAAACAACAAAACATTTATTTCTCACAGTTCTGGAGGCTGGAAAGGCCAAGATCATGGCACTGGCAGATTCCATGTCTGGTGAGGTCCCACTTCCTCATAGGCTGCTGTCTTCTTCCTGTAACCTCGCATGGCAAAAGGGGCAAGGGATCTCTGTGGGGTCTAATTTTATAAGGGCACTAATGCCATTTATGAAGGCCCTGCTCTCATGATCTAATCACCTCACAAAGCTCCACCTCCTAATATTGCCACCTTGGAGGTTAGGATTTGAATTTTGGGGGGACATAAACATTCAATCTATAGTACCCAGTATAACCCCAAAATTGATTGTATAAAAATATAAAATTTTAGGAAAAATATTATATGAAAACTACTTTTTGATGAAATTAATAATAGCATTCTCAATGATCCCAAGACATAATCAATACATTTTACTGAGGCTTCTTGTGTTTGATAGCTCATGGTAATTTTTCCCTATTATTTAATTTCAATGATGAAAACAATTATGTAACACTGGGGTTGTAAAAGACCAGTTGTTTAGTTATTTAAAGCATTTCTGTGCAGCTTCCTCATGAGCTACTCTTTTTCCTCTATCCTGCCAAATTATATTTGCTCAATTGGCCAATTTGCTTTCCATTTAGCCTCATGAATAATAGTGACTATTTTACCATGGTAATAGAGGCAGTTAGTAATGACAATGTTTATTTTGAAATTAAAAGTGAAAATGGTTGGCATGATTTAAGATTCTGAATATGCTAACTAAAAATACAAACACTAGAGCAGGTTCATTCTGAAATTCCCTGGGTCTGTAGATATACTCACTATATAATAATTACACAACGGCACTTCTGATGTTACTGAAACCAACTCTAGCATTTTGATGATATAAACCCATTTCTGTTTTAAGACAGTGTGATACATTTCCACTTTGCCACTCCATTAATGTTGGATATGGCCATTTAATGTTGGCAGGTACCACAGCTGAAGTATGAAAATTAGGGATTGGGTCCACTCCAGCCTGAGTAGACTTCTTCAACTCTTGGCTGAAGACAATTCCTAGAGCCTCCTTGGCTCCAGGGGTGGCTATTTTGCCAAATTAAGGAAGCTGAACTGTCTCTGTGCTGCATCATTGTATTAAAGGTTAATTTTAAAGCATGCTGTTTTATTTCCTTAGTTTGATGTTCATGGGACAGTGACCGTTAACGTAGGAAAACTTGATAACTGGTAGATCCTACCTTCTTCACATCTTTCTCCACTCCTTCCTCCCAACCTATCCTTTACAGAACTGCCCCCTAAAAAACTTTCTAAAATTTAAAGCTCAGCCTATCTATTCACTTAAAATCCTTCAGTGACAACCCTCCCTCCCCCCTAAACTTCCCCCGCACATAGCTTTCACGATAACATTTGAACTCCTTTGCCTAGCATTCTAGACCCTTCAGGACTTACCTCCTGCCTAACCTCCTTCCTGCCACCTATTCACTCTCACACTCCAAATACCTTTAAGGATTCAGTAGTGTCTAGTATTTCATATTTTTGTACACATGCTGCTCCAGAGCTCTCTTTACCCCTTTCTTCATTCTGCTAACTCCCACTGCCCTTTACAACCCAGATGACCTCCTTCAAGAAGCTCTCCCGAACCCCAAGTCGCATGAAGATCTCCCTTCTCCATGTTCCTAATTACTCTGCCCGTGCCTCATTCACAGCACTGTGATTGTATGTTTTCTTTCTGAAGCCCCTACTCCCTGTCATCTCAGTGAGAGTAGGAATGGTGTCTTGTGGGAGTTCATTTTTTTCAGCGCTTAGCACAGGGCTTTAGATAAAAGGGCACTCAAATATTTATCACATTAATGAAATGAATCAGTGGGTCTATAGTCAATAGGCTGGTTATCATAACATGTAGATGAGGCAGTGGAATTTGCTTCAAATTATATTTTCATACAATATCCAGTTATTTCTTCCCATCCCCTTCCTCTCTCATCCCCTACGTAGCGAGTGAGACAGCTACCCCGAACAAGAATATCGTTGTTTGGTTCTGAGGTAGAGCATTTGTCTGGACAGACAGAACAGCCTTTTTTTTGGTCCACAGACGGGCTTTTTTTAGGGCTAGCGAAGTGTACATGGGCAGAAACCCACTAACTTTGGCACACAACTTCAGGACTCAGTCATTTTGTTGTTGTTGTTTGACCCCTGGGTAAAAATCTTCTGCTCTAGGTCCCCTCCAGAACATGGTCCTCAATCACTCCCTCCTTTTGTCCCCAAAATACACAATCCCTCTTCTTCCAAACTCTTGGAATATGTGATTTAAAACACAGCCTTTAGTCTCTTCCTGTTTGGTTTTCTAATCCTACCTAACCCAGAAACTGGCAGACAGTATCGTGCGCTCAGTATTAGTGCGTGACAGAACTCAGCTCCACCATCAAATTTAGGCTTAACTGGTTGCCTTAATTTCATTCAGTATCACCTGCACTTTCAGAGGAGAATTACTCCTTTCGCCAGCCCCAATTCTGGAGCACTCACTGTCAGCCACCCATCCCTCCTATCGGAGTGGGGATTCAGACACCACAAGTCTACAGTGGTTTTTGTCACTTTTCAAATCTAGAGTTTTTCAAGACATTTTCACAACCTTCTCAACCTAGGGAATCCTGTTACCCCCCCCCCCCCATATCCCAACACTAACCAGTCTATACAGTTCACGTTCTCTGAATCTACCTGGTGCAGTTCAGCTTCTATTGTCCATTCATTCCTTCATGCTGTCCTTTACCTAGAAATGCCTTCGGTATCATCCCTGCCTTTCCAAAGTGAACTAATTTTAAAGCTTTATCTAAAATTATATTTCTTTCATAATTCCTTCCTTAATTATTCCAATCCTCTCCCTTCCCAGAACTGTTAAACATGTGGTCTGTTCTACATCGCTTATCTATCACTATGATTATATTGCAATATTATGCTTCATATCTTCTTAACTAGAAGGGCATGCCAAAGTAGTACTTTCTAGAACCAAAATAGAGTCTTCCCTAAAGACAAATTCCAGTTCCCTTCTAGGAAGACAAACCAGCTTACAACTCTCCAAGTGACATTATCCATTTTGAAAGTTTAAGATATTCAATTCTGATTGCCACCTCTACATAATATACCTAGAAGCCTTTATACTATATATTTTATGTAACTCATGTGTGTTAGCTTTGTCTCCTCAACAAAACCATAACCTTCTAGAGAACAGGGATCCTGTCTCATATTTGTACCCTCCATTGCATCTATAATAGGTCTATCAGGCCAATAGCAGGTATTCAGTAAATACTCCTTTATAATCCCAACTCACTGGTAATTTTCAATTCAGGAGTTCTAACATCAAACGTTGATTCTTCTGCTATGTTCATATGAGACCGAAGACAATAATTTTGAGGCCAGGAAATTATTTCCTAATTTTGTTCACATAAAATAAGCAATGATTTCCCCACACCTTTCAGAGTATAGTACTAAAATGTTGTCTTCAGCGGCACACGTTGAAGTCTAGAATTTTGGTAACACACTAGAAAGGATTAAAAATCTCAAACAACAGCAGCTGTAGGTCAGCTGTAGCTATGAGACAAGCACTTCTACATCAAAAATCTCACAGCATACACAGTAGTATTTGCGTGGTCACTCTTTAACACTGCGTTGCTGTGAGCAGAACTGTTTACGTTCCTGACCTCACTTTCTCATATCGTCATAAATTAAAATTCCTACTTGTTCTGGCAAATACTTTGGCACTGACTGTGCTAACTCTAAGTCTCTTATTTTCTGTCCTGCGTTGAACCCCATTCCCCACCACAAGGCTCATAGCTGAAAGCACATAGCTCAATGTTCTATCTGACAGACGTTATTGTGGCAGTATGTAACCGAAATTGTAGCAAAAATAAAGTTAACACATTGAGCAAATTTGGGGGCAAACTCATGAAAGTTCAGATACATCAGGGTTCATAAATGGGCTGCCGATTTAATGTAGGTTCAAGCTCATTATATGAAAAAGAGATGCATAAATGCTGAAAAGTATGATGATGAATAATTTATTATCTTCCAAGAGTGCATGTAAACTAAGTGTTTTTCTGTCCCACAGTGACCAAAAATGAAGAAGTAAAAATAATTATGGTGAAACATTACAGAATAGGTTTAGATGAAAAATATGAAGTAACAAAAAAGTGGTCTTTGAACGATCTACAGATGATTGATGGAAAAGAAGCAGATACCGTAAGTGTTATGCTTTTTAAGGGAGATGTGGGATCAATAAGCTGAGATCTTCATGTTCAATATCCCGCTTCATATATTCTTGGCCTGTAATTAAATGTGAAGATGACATATTGTTCTTAAGTGGTATGGTTTAATCTACTGGGATGTTCTACTGGGGTTTTTTGTTCTTGTTCTGTTTTTATGAGTTTAAATTTGAATTTTGTCTATTAGATTTAAAAGCATCTTTCCCAAGGGCTTCTTAACAGGTTAAACACAATCTCCCAGTCAATCCTGAAACTTTAAATACACAATGCTTCCACTACTACTCTTTCTCCACCCTAGTTTCCTCCATAAGTTTTGGAGATTCCTTCCCTCATCTTCCAATTTTACTGTCAGTTACCCACTTGATCCTCCAGAAAGATCAATAACTCTTGGAAATCCTACAACCTTACAGTTCAAGGGTTGAGGGAGGGTGTATACACCAATCTCTCCACTTGATCACATGACAAGTAGTTTTCCTGGTCTCTCCTTGAACTCTTCTACTGATGGAGAACTCATTACCACATATGGAAGTCCATTCTATTTCTGAATTGCCACACTTTATTTTTAAACTTCCTACTTATGTTTAACCAAAACCTGCTTCACTGTAACATCCACCCATTAGTCCTACTTTTGCCATTGGGAGCAATCTAGAACAAATCCAATCCTCTGTCACATAGCAGCCTTTCCAATACTTGAGGACAGTTATAATATTCCCTCAAGTTTTCTGTGTCCTAGATTAAATGTACCCATTTCATGCTTTAAATAACCTTCATATGAAGATCACATAAGATAATATGACAGGACAGTACAACCACCAAGAGGAAATAACACTGGTGTTATTTTTTCCCATGACTTTGTTTCAATACCTTTCAATACCATTATTTTCTCTTCTCTGGAATGCTTCAGTTTTTCCAAAAATAAATACAATATTTTAGAACTAGTGTGTCTAGTTTGTATTTCCTTTGATCTGGATTCCTGTTTTCTATTAAACACTTAACTGATATCTTGGCTCTCTTGTGCATGAATTGCCATTTAACCTAATCGGTCATACCCCCTACTTACATGGAATAAAATCTAAAAAAGGGCCCTGGTGATCTGCCTTCTTTATCCCTGGTCATTCCCCCTTACATTGTATATATCCACAATGTTTAACTACTGATTCTTGAGGCTTAGAATGCTCAACCACGTCTATATGTCACTCCATCCCCAGATTCCCCATTGGATTAAGTCCTACTCGTGTCTCCCTGCCTGAAATCCCCATCAAATTGTGGATAGAAATGTGTTATAGCCATAATCCTACAAGCTGCAATTGTAGGCTTTTTCTGTGTCTTCTCTGGATAGGGAGATCTAAAAAACTGGGACCGTGGCTTTTTATCTTTTATTGCAGCCTTCTGCCTGATAGATATTAGGCACTCAATAAATATTTGTGTTACTGTTGGATGAATTAGAACTTAAACTCATTTATTCTTAATCCTACTAAATGCTTGTTCTCAGTCTGGCTCATTCTTCTCACCTATCAAATCTTCTAATATTTTGATTTTTTAAATATTCACTGTAGTATGATGAAGATTTAATGAGCACAACAGTTAGGACTTCATTCAAGTCAATAATAAAAATGATGAAGTGGGCAGGGCTAAGTGGATACCTCTAGGTAATTGATAGGTTATTATTATTACCACTATAACTACTATTAGTAGTATTGCTACCTGCTACCATCTCACACTTAGTAAACTCTTATCAGGTGCCAGGAATCACACAAAGCTCTATATAGTTTCACATAATCCTTACAAAACCCCATGACTTAGACTGTGTTATTATTTCTGAGTTACAGATGAGGAAAATCAGACTTAAAGAGATTAATTGATTTTGCCCAAGGTCACATAGCTATTAAGTGGTGGAGCTATACTTTACCCAGAAATCTATTAATTCGCCTTCTTTTGACTGCTTGTTTAACATCTCTACAAATTCATATACATTCATTCATTGAGAATTTATGCTATATAAGACCATGCTAGGCTCTGAGGATACCATGGAGAATTAGACACACATAAGCACTTAGTTCTGCCTTAGTTAATAAATTATCTAGTCTGAATACCTAAATTTTAACCTTAAGATCTTTACTGAAATCTATATATGCAATCTGCTGTAATCTTGACTTGTCACCTAGGAATCCTAATTTTAAATTTTGGTGTATTTGATATGCTCTGTTTTCTCCTCACCTTTCTGGCCTTTAATTCCATACCTACAATGTTGATTCTTCTCTTTCCTATTTGAAGATTATTAATTTTGGTAGTGAACTAAATACAAAAAATAAGTTGAATATTTTTATTTTTCTCATTATTTTAGGATCTAAGAAAAACCTATACTATCCAAAGAGTATTTCTTTTAAAGATTTCTTTTCTATTGATGAAGTAAAAATATTCTAGTTATTCTGGGATTTTCCATTTGTCTCTCGGAATTGAATCCTAAAATGTCAGCATTTATTATATTTTTTCAATAGCAGTGACACAATTTTAAATGGAGCCATTTAGAGCCAGAAAGTTGTCAACTTTAAAATGGAATGGAATTGAAATTGAAGTCAATTCATAAAGCAGAAATCAAAATGATTGGAGATTTGGAGACTGACATGACATAACAGGAGAGAGGATGATATAGCAAACTGGGGTTGTGTTGACTGAGATCTTAGTTCTTGTCCTGGTTCTGCCAATAACTGTATGTGTGACCAGGGCTTCGCCACTCTGGAAACTATTATCCCAGCTATAAACAAGAGATTACTAAATAATCTGTGAGATTCCTCGTCAGCTCTAGGATTCTATCAAGAAAGAAAGAGAAAGGGAGGGGGACAAGGTGGGAGACAAGGCGGAGGGAAGGATCTTATTGTAAAATTTTGGCGTGTTTGGTACCAAAGAGAAAAGAGAAACCTTTCCTCTCCTCCAGAAGTCTGTGAGTTTATTCTCTTCTTTCATCCCTACCCATCTTCCCAAATTCATGACCCTAGGAAGGAAGGATGAGAGGGAGAGAGGGAGGGAGAGATTTCTATTCTATGTGCATGCCTGCTCAGGCTTCAATTATTAGGCTAAAGAAAAAAAAATTCATCCTTTCTAAGTATCTCAAAAGCATAAAGGATATTTTCTATATGATAAGGAGAAAATGTTTCAATGGGGAAACTACATAAGGAGTGCGATTATTATTTGATGATGGAATGGGTATGATTTCCTTTTATTGAGATTCCCAGCAGAAATGTCTTTCATGTGCAATTATGACAGCTAGGAAAAATTTTGTGAGATGTGACTAGAGGAACACTGCACTTAAAATCACTTCAGCCTTGTACATTCTTTTTACAAAGTGTTGTTTTGTTTTTAAAATATGTTAATGGTATAAAGCAAGGTGGTATAACACCAGTACCACAATCTTTGGGGGCAGATTTTGGAAAGGGAACTATCATTTATTAAACTTCATACTATACAGTTTATATGATTAATCTCATATAAACTTCATAGCAACCTTATCTAAAAAGAGGAGAAAAGTGAGGGCCAGTCACATAAGTACTTTGCCCATGGTTACATCAGAGATTCAAAATGGGTCTAAAAACTCATCTTTTTCCTGCCCCCTCTAAGAATTTTCCTATTTCAAAAAAAAAAATTGCAAATGCCTAAGTTGTTTGTAAACAATGTTTACATTGTTTACATTACACTACATGGTAATGAATTATTCATATTCTTGTTTGGTTTCCCTCCGCCTCCTTGTCATTTAGGGCACTGTTTGCCTCCACTTCTCTTTTCATAGGACCACTTCAGAGCCTTTCAACACACACTTGTTGAGAACTTAGTAGCTGCCAAGGATAAGCACTAGGAATACAAAGATAAATAATTCAAACCCTCTGCCCTCAAGGAAAGTTAGGAGTTAGGTAGATAATGAATGTGAAAGCATCTTGTAAACTGAAAAGCACTTTATAAATGCCAGGCATTGTTGTTACTGCTGTTAGTAACAATAGCAAGTATTATTGTTTTAACATCCAGGACTTAGGTCAGGTTGGATGTCTGACTTTTCTCCAAACATCTCCACTGGAAATGCAACAAGAGCCTACAGGCAGTCTTTAGTAATTTTTCAGTTTCAGTCAAATGATTGAATGATCCTGTGATTAACTTCTCAGTCAGCAAGTTGGTGATCTGTAGTATGCCAAAAGCTGAATAGACAACCTGTATTTCCCCCTTCTACATTTGGAATTGCACAAAGAACCAACCATATAATAGAGAAAAGGAGAAACCTTTCCTCCCCTCCAGAAGTCTGTAAGTGGGTTTATTCTCTTCTTCCATCCTTACCCATCCTCTCAAATTCACTCTCCTGGGAAGAGTTGATAACTGTACATTCTGAGACATGTTTTATTTGTATAATTGAAAAATTACAGGTTCTTCAAAAATAATCATTCTGATTGTTGTTCTTCTTAGAAGCAATATGTGTGAAGCAGGTAGCTTTGTAAGGCTCATTTGTAGATTTTAGAAATATGTTTGGTACTAATACTTTATAATCAATAAGCATATACAAAACAATATGTGAGAATCCAGGATATCTAGTTGCTTTCCTGACTACAAACGAAATCACATCTCTTTTTCTTTTCTAGGACAATCCATTTTTTGATCTGCACTTCAAGAAAGTGTACAGTTTGGAAGCATATAGTTGTGCCTCTAAATATGCCTTTGCTCGAACTGTAAATAAGCTGAATGATGCATATCTTAAAAAGGACTTACAGATCGTCAACTTTGATTTTACTTACATTAATGATGATTCCATTTGGTCCTCCAACAACAAGGATTGTTTGGTTCTTATGAGAATATGCTTCTACGCTTTCAATCTAGTGTGCCTATCCCTGTGTCCCCTGCCACTCTGAAGATGTATACCATGTTCTTTCATCAGTATCCTATGAAAACAGGTCCCTAGGTAAAAATGTATAGTCATGACTTTGTTTTATCCCCTTCATCAGTGACTGTTATTTATATGAAAATAAAGTGATGCTTTGTGAATTGCAGTGAAATGTGTTTTAATGCAATCATTCAACATTTAGGACTTTTGGCTATGTGTTCCTTGGTAACCTTGAAAGGAGTCAGATAGTTTCGACTAAAGGAGTATTCTACTAAAGAGTATCAAGAAGAATCTTAAAAGGCCTAAATATATGGAAAGACATCCCATATTCATGGACAGGAGGACTTTATATTGTCAAGATGTCAATGCTACCCAATGCCATCCACAGATTCAACATAATCCCTATCAAAATTCCAATGGCTTTATTTTTTTTACAGAAATGGAAAAGCCAATCCTCAAATTCATATGGAATTGCAAAGGACTCTGAATAGCCAACAATATTGTAAAATAAGTACAAAGTTGGACTCACATCTCCAATTTCAAAACTTACTACGAAGCTACAGTAATTAAAACTGTGGTATGGGCATAAAGATAGACATATAGACCAATGGGCTAGAATTGAGAGTTCAGAAATAAGCCCATCATCTATGGTCAACTGGTTTTTGACAAGAGTGCTAAGCTCTTTCAAAGGGGGAAAGAATAATCTCTTCAACAAATGTTTCTGGTACAATTATATATCACATGTAAAAGACTGAAACTGGACCCCAATCTTATACCATATGCAAAAATCAACTGAAATGGATTAAAGACTTGAATGTAAGATCTGTAACTATAAAACTCCTAGAAGAAAACATAGGGGTAAGTCTTCAGGACCTTGGATCTGGCAATGGGTTCAATGATATGAAAAGCTTGAGCAACAAAAGAAAAAACAGGTAAATTGGATTTCATCAAAATTACTTTTGCAACAAAGAATATTACCAAGAAAGTGGAAACCAACCTACAGAATGGGAGAAAATATTTTCAAATCACATACCAGAATATAATGTATGAAGAACTCCTCAACTCAATAACAAAAAACAACCCAATTAAAAAATGAACAAGGGACTTGAATAGACATTTATCCAAAGAAGATATACAATAAGCACAAGAAAAGTTACTCTATATCATTAGTCATTAGGGAAATGCAAACTAAAACTATAAGATACCATTTCACATCTACTGGGTTAACAAGTGTTAGCAAAGATGTGAAGAAATTGGAACCCTCATACATTGCTTGTGAGACTGCATAATGATACAATCACATTGGAAAATAGTCTGGCGTTTTCTCAAAAAGCTAAACACAGAATTACCAAATGACCCAGCAGTTCCATTTGTTGGAATGAATATACCTAAATGGGTTGAAAGCAGGGACTTAAATAGATGTTTGTACACCAATGTTCGCTGCAGCATTATTCATGATAACCAAAAGATGGAAACAACTCAAGTGTCTATCAATAGACTAATGTGTAAACAAAACTTGGTACCTACATACCATGGAATATTATTCTGCCATAAAAAAACAGTAAATTCCTGATACGTGCTACAACACAGATGAACACGGAAAATAAGTTACAACATGGATGAATGTTGAAAATACGCTAAGTGAAATAAACCGGACACAAAAGGAAAACTATTATACAATTTGACTTATGAAATACCTAGGATAGGCAAATTCAGAGACAGGAAATATATTAGATGTTACCAGGGGCTGGGAGGAGGGAGGAATGGGGAGTTATTGCTGAATGGTTACATAGTTTCTGTTAGGGTTTGATGAAAAAGTTTTAGAAATAGATGGTGGTGATGGTTGCACAACATTGTGAATGTAATTAATGTTGCTAAATTGTACACATAAAATGGTTAAAATGACAAATTTAATGTTATATATTTTGTCATAATTTTTAAAAATAATGTAATATGCTGAGAATTATTGACATGCACTTTATATGGGTCAATTGTATGGGATGCAAATTATATCCTGAATAAAGCTGTTAAAAAGGAAAAAAGGACTACCTGAGTCTAGTAGATGAAAACATGGATGAATTTTTTATAAAGTTAGAGTGAGGAAAACTCCTAGCTAGATTTGACTGACAACTCAAATCCAAAAACAATGAAGAAAAAATGATTACTTTAACTATATAAATAGAAGAAGTCTTTGCATGAAAAAAACTATAAATAACCAAATGACAAATGATTAAACTGGAAAAATATTGCAACATATTTAACAATATGCTAATATCCTTCATATATAGAGTGCTCCTAAAATTGAGAGGTCAAAAAGACCACCAACACAATTTGCTGAAAAAATAGCAAAAGATATGAACAGATATTTCATAGAAAAAGAATTGAAAATGACACAAACATATGAAAAGAATGTTCAACCTTGCTCATTATAAGAGAAATTTAAATTAAATCTACAGTGTTAGGTTGGTAAAAATCTAAAACTTTGATAATATCCCACTGGAAATGGGAAAACAGTTCCTCTCATTTATTGCTGCTGGAAATATAAAAGGTACAAATCCCTCAGGAGTGGAATTTGACAATATCTTGCAAAATTACGTATACACACATCTACACTTGGACGCAGCAATTTAATTTTATTTGTAGGACTCTCACCCAAAGATACTTTAGCAAAGATACAGACTGACACATGCACAAGGCATGTGACATTGTTTATAAGACCAAAATATTTCAAATAACCCAAATATCCATCACTAGAAGATGAATTGAATAAACTAATGTACAAATATACAATATAGTACTATGTAGCAGTACAAAGTGGTGTGCCCAGATTGGAGGCTGCTGGCATGGGGGAGCTGTAGGTGGGCTAACTAGAAGCAGGGCATTCCTATGTGATTCTCTAAAGGTGAATATTTCACTTTCTCCAATTGATCCTAAGTTTGAAGTGGAGTCAATTTTAGAAAGCTCTATGTTATTAATCAAGTCCTGAATGTTTGGGCCCCATTTCTACAGTAGTTATTTGGCTTTCTAGACTGGTTGTTACAGATAGTAGTTTGACTTCCTACACTGGTTATAACACATACTAGGTTGGCTTCCACATCTGGTTGCTACAGTTTGGGCATCAGAATTCTATTTTTATATGTAGCCTGGTCATTGTCTCTGTGTGTATTCAGAAATATGTTGATATGGTGGTGGTTACATGACTATATATACTTGCCAAAATCCATCAAACTTAAAATCATATTCAGAAGTTTAGTCATTAGTGCTATCATATTGGTAGTGCTATTTTGACACTATAATAGGAGCATTGAGTATTTGTAAGATAAAGCATATGCTATGTTAACGTCATAAGAAATCGAGGTTTTAAGCTTAAGAGAGACTAAACAAGTATAAAATCAAAGAAATTATAACCCTGTTATAGTAAATTTAACTGGAAATATTAATATAAACTCTTTTTAAAAATAAACATGCATTTCCTAGATTTGTCCACTGAGACCTTGAATCAAAGACACTGTGAGCAATGAGCATCTTAGCATGCAGAGTGGTCTATAAATACCACTTCCCATTGAAAAGAATGAAGATTGCTTGAAGAAATTACTGATTCTAGGTTTGAGGCAGAAAATGTCCAAGATGGATATGGGACATCTTGATGAACCAGGAAGAAAGGAAGCTATCAAAGTCAATTAGAGTCAGCCAAAGGACACTGGAGCCAATTTGCAATAACTCTCACTGGCCTAAGATCTGACAATTTGAGCATTATAAAAAAAATGACTATAATAGAATAAAACACAGAAAATATATATAAGTCCATGAATTTAATAATACTAAAAAAAATCTCATTTGTTATCATTGAAACATCTGAAAACTGATAAAGGAAAGACTCAAGCCTTTGTATTCTGCCTTTCCTGTAGGAATTGTGTTTCAGGTAATAAATGATATGGGGAAGTTTTAAAGAAGGATTCCAGGTAGTAAATGCAGTAGGAATGACAGAATTAGAAAATTAACATTTTGCAATTTCTAATGAAATAATGGATTTAGGCAACAATAATCAATGAAGGCTAAACTCTTAGATGAAAGGTTTTGGAGAACTTTACAATGGAAGGACCAGGCGGACACCACCTGAACCCAAGGAGCAATCTTAGTATCACTGAAAGTGGGTCAACCAGCCTTAAGTCCTCATAGTGTGATATAGTAAGAAGTGTACAAGCACTACCAATGAAGGAATCTTACCTAAAAAATCAGCCTGAAGCTAATCAATATTCTAGATTAGCTACTTTGAAATTCTATAGCACCAATGACTCAGTTTCTCTAACCAAGTTTAAAAAGCGTGATGGGAGGAGGACACTGTATTATTCTCCTATTTCTTAAGATAAAAAAGACTTAAGAAATATAATATCTAAATACAACATGTGGTTTGGACCCTTATTTGAATATACCAAGTATTAAAAGATGGTTTTGAAACAGGGAAATCTGAATTTGGAGGGTATTAGATATTAAGGAATGATTGTTGATTTTGTTAAGTGTGGTAAGGATGTGATGGGTATGTTTTATAAAAGTCCTTATAAATTAAATAAGATAGTTAGATACTGGGCGGTTTACTGGTGATATGGCATGAAGTGGGGATTTATTTTCAAACATTCCAGAAGAATAAATGGAGGACAACTTAAAAAGGATTGGCATAATCATCATTGAAACTGGATGGTGAATTCACAGGAGTTTATTATACCAGTCTCGTGACTTTTGTGTATGTATTAAATGTTTCATAATAAAACATTTAAAAATAGTGACATCTATCATTCTGAAACTAAGGTTGAAGATCATTTTGAAATATCATTTTCCTATAAAAGGGGCCAGAGTTCCTTCAGAAAGGCTGGGGCAAGTAAAATACTAGATGAACCCAGAACATCTTTGATCAGAGGGTAAAAAGACATACATAAGAGCATAAGAGACAACTTGAAATAGCCCCTGATGGCCAAAGATAGAATAATTTGAGCAACAAAACAAATAACAGGCATTGGAACATAACCTGAAGAATAAAGTAAATATCTCCAAGTTCATACTGATAGAAATGAATCAAGGAGGAGAAAAGGGACAGCTCTTTTTTATGGTATAATTCCAAATAATGAAAGTAGAAAGCATGAGAAAAACTAATAGAAGAATTTCCCTTCCCCCAATTCCCCAGCACTGTTCCCATCCTCCCAATTCCCCAATAAAAAATAATAAAAAATCTTTTAAAAAAAATCATGTTAAAAAAAAACTAATAGAAGAAAAAATGAGGGAAATAGAAAATCATCATTAAAAATATCACAGTAATAATTGCTGCAGGCACAATCAACAAATGAATGCTAAAATTAGTGAGTAAAAGTTGAAGGAGAAATAGGATATTTTCATAGCCACGAAGTGTCTCCCCTGAAATATTTGTTGACTAAAATGGGGGGAAAATAGTAACTTTACAGTGACAGACATCTCATAGACAGCTCCTTAAAACCAGGAGATCAAGGTTAATATCACCAGTAGTAATGGGACATATCAATATTGTGTTCCCCCTGACATGATACATTGAGAAAGGCACATCACCTCTGTACTATTCTTCCCCCAAATCCATAACTGTAGTCTAATCATGAGAAAATGTCACAAATCCAAACCGAGGGACATTCTACAAGTTACCACTCTTCAAACATAACAAATGAAAATGCACCCTACTGAATGGGAGAAAATATTTGCAAATCATATACCTGATAAAGGGCTAATATCCAAAATATAGGGAGAACTTATGCAACTCGATAGCAAAAAAAAAAAAACAAATCAAAAAAATCAAATTTAAAAAATAGACAGAAAACCTAAATAGACATATTTCTAAAGAAGACATACAGATGGCCAACAGGTATGCAAAAAGATGCTCAATATCATTAATCATCACAGAAATGCAAATTAAAACCATAATTAGATATTACCTCACACCTATTAGAATGGCTATTATCAAAATGATGAGATAACAAGTGTTGGTGAGGATGTGGAGAAAGGGGAAGTCTTGTGCACTGTTGGTAGTAATGTCAATTGGTGCAACCACCATGGAAATCATGAAGGCCCCTCAAAAAATTAAAAATGCAACTACCATATGATCCAGAAATTCCATTTCTGGGTATTTATTTGAAGAAAATGAAAACAGTAACTAAAATGATATATGCATCCTCATGTTCACTGAAGCATTATTTACAATAGCTAAGATATGGTAACAACCTAAGTATCCATCAGTATACAAATGGATGTAAACAATGGAATATATAAACAATAGAATATTATTCAGCCATAAAAAAGAAAGAAATCTTGCCATTTGCAACAACGTGGGTAGACCTCAAGGGCATTCTGCTAAGTGAAATAAGTCAGACAGAGAAAGACAAATGCCATCTGATTTATTTATATGCGGAATCTAAAAAAATTATTAAACCAATTTCATAGACACAGAGACAGATTGGTGATTGCCAGATGTGTGTGGGGGACGGGGGAGAGGGGAGGAGGAAGTAATGGATGGGTGAAGAGAGCCTAAAAGTAAAAAGAAAAGAATAATATAATAATAATAATGAAACAAAATAATAAATAAGCTTTCTGAGCCAGGCAAAGGAAAGGGAACAAAGGGAGAATATATTTAAGGTATGCATACTTTGTATGATTTCCTGCCTTAATTGACTTTTCCAGTTATCTGGCTAGAGACCCATTCTAGATAAAAGGATTTCTCTTGTACCTACCTCAAAGGGATATGGTGAGAATTAAGTGGGAAAATCTGGGGTCAGTGCTAGGAACAGAGTAAGCCCTCTTTAGAGCCCATTAACAGTAAGACAGGCAATAGTAGCTCCAAGGGAGTGACCTCAGTAAGCACACAATAAACACCAGTTCTTAAAATTAGTAGGTGTAATAGCAGCCTGGTGCTGTCACTAAGTAGTGGGACATACACCGAATCATTAAAAAAAAGTGTGTCAAAACCATGAAAGATAAAGGACTGAGTGTATTAGTTTGCTAGGGCTGCCATAATCAAGTCTCACAAACTGGGTGGCTTAAACAATTTTATTTTTTTGAAATTTATTGTCTCACATTTCTGGAGGCCAGAAGTCCAAGATCAAGGTATCAGCAATATAGTTTCCTTCTGAGGGCTATGAATGAAGAATTGTGGTCCAGGCATTTCTCGTTGGCTTGGAGATGGCCATCTTCTGGTTTTTTCACACCATCTTCCCTCTATGCCTCCATCTGGGTCCAGATTTCCTGTTTTTATGAGGACGCTAGTTAGATTAGAGCCTACTCTACTGACCTCATTTTAACTTGATTACCTCTATAAAGATCCTATCTCCAAATAGGGTCACATTCTGAGATACTGTGGGTTAGAACTTCACCATCATATGAATTTGGGGGGACACAGGCACAATTCAACCCATAACACTAAGGAACAGTTTGGAAGAGGCTGAAGGGGACATGACAACTAAATGCAATGCAGGATCATGGATTGGATCCTGGAACAGAAAAAGTATACTAGTGGAAAAACTGGAGAAATCTAAATAATGTCTGCAATTTAGTTGGTGATATTATAGTAAGGTTGATTTCTTAGTTTTGATAATCGTGCCATGGTTACATTTGATGTTAGCATTGTGGGAAACGGAGTGTGTGGGAGTTCTCTGTACTATCTTGGCAATGGTTCTGTAAGACTAAAGTTTTTCTCAACCTAAATTTTTTTTTTAAGATTTTTTTTTATTGGGGAATTGAGGGGATGGGAACAGCGCTGGGGAATTGGGGGAAGGGGAACAGACAAGTTGCTGTCATTTTGTTCTTCAGTCTAGCTGTGGAGGACATTGCTTAACTGGCCCAAGTTGACACCATCATTGTGCTCTTCCCAGGCGAGGCAGATCAGTCGCCGGCTTCTGGACAGCCGCTCACTGCGGCTGCTGGCTGCTCACGCTGGCTACTGGCTACATACGGTAGCCCATGGCAACCCACTGCCACAGGGGCTGCAGCCTACCGTCGCAGGCAACTCACGGCAGCCCAGCTCCAGGTTGAGCTGTTGTTCAGCATCTTAGCTGTAGAGGGCAGTGTCACTGGCCCTCATATGTGGGATCTGAACCGGGGCCCTCTGGTGTCCCAAGCCAGCTCTTAACCATCACGCCACTTGGCTGGCCCACAACCTAAATTTTTTAAAGACCTATTTGAGTTGATGTCTATGCAGTAGCTAAAAGATAAGGGCCAGCATATACAGACAACATCAAAATGTGTAAAAGTGAGTTAGTTGCACCTCACTCCCTGAAACCAAGTCACCTAGATATCTAGTTGTGTTGCAAATGAAAATGCCCTCCAGTTGAGGACAAATAAAAACACCTTTTTGTCAAAGCAGGCAGTTCAAATGATGATAGGCTAGAAAAACTCTCACACTATGTCAAGTCTTGCATTTCCCTCTCCAACTAATGAAAACCCTATCCATATAGCTCATGTGTTTGCTTCTCAGGTAAAGTTCAGATTGTGGTTAACAAAAGTGATCGCTTCCTATATTGGAGTGATGTCTTTATAGAGAGAATAAAGATAGTATCTTATTCACCTTTGGATTATACACAGGAGGCACTTAAGATACGCATGTTTATTTTCTCGATGTGTAATCCTTATAAAGGAAATCTGATTTGTTAGGTACTTACTGAAAACCGGATCACATTAGCATGATTTTATTTTTCTCCTCTCTCCTCTTTGTCTTCGGGGTCCTTTTCCCCCCCTTTTTTTGAGTTTAACTCTTCTGCAAGCCAAAATGTCTTCATTTCTCTATACTCTTTCTTTCTGTAGTCTTTCTTTTACTGCTCTTTTACCTTAGCCACTGCAAGCAGTTTGAAATTCCTAAGGCCAAGCTGCCAAGATGGCCAGAGTCACCCACACAGGCATTCAGGTCATACAGCACACAAGAGAGCCACATCTAAAGGAAAATCATTCCCATCAGAGACATAAATTAATTTACATTACAATTTGCAGGTGCAATCCACAGTTTCGGGCTACCCAGCTGAGTTCCGGAGCAGTGGGAAAGAGCTCCCTCCCTCACAACCCTCGTCTGCACTCATGAAGAGTCCTCATAAACAGTCTCACTCTAACAATGGTCCGCACTCCCTCTTGAGTATATGCTGAGCATGTCTTTGCATCAGCTGGTTATTTTCACAATAATGCCATATAACAAACAGCTATAAGTCTGAGTGGCTTAAAAATAACAAGTATGTAGCTCTCGTTCCTACATCTTTAGGTTTACCGGAATATGGCTGATCTAGGCTGGGCCTGGCTGGACTGGGCTGGACTGGGCTGGACTGGGTCCAAGCTTCAGGTTGACTTCAGCTTTGCTTCACATCTCT